>NW_027052174.1:0-24878 GCF_036321145.2 Pelmatolapia mariae | reverse complement strand
TTGTTTTTCTTTATCTTTTAATGGCACCCCCTGTCTGTTTTGACATCCCGTCCTTGTGTTCACTCTATTTATGTTTATGGCACCCCCTTCCTTCCTTTAAATCCTTTCCTGTTGTTTCGTGTACGTTATTCTCTTTGTCTTGTCTCACTCTTTTTCTGTTTGTTTTTCTTTCTTGTACGTGACTTTTTGTCTTTTTTTGTTCGTTTTGTGTTAGGGACCCCCCCATGGTTAGGGTTAGGGTTAAATAGAGGGCAGGGGCACCCCCAACCCCACGAGGCACTGGCCGGTAAGGGTTTTGAGTCAGAGCAGGCCACCAGCAAGCTGGCAGCCTGAGGTGCACGGGCCATCGATGGGGCCGGGTGGTGGTGTCCCTGCCCTGATTCAAAAAATTGCCCATATCTAGGGTAGTAGTGCACTTTCGCATCACTGGGCCGTTCGCGACGTTTCGGCATGTTTTTGCCTTCTTCAGGCCGACCCAGTGTGTCTTGTCTCTGTCTTTCTGTTTTCTGTTTGCCTCTCCTGGCTTTTTATACTTTTGTTAGCTCCTCCTACTTGTGCTTTTAGTTGAAAAAATTCTTTCTTAGTTTTTGTGAAACATTATTTTGCTTTTACTTGGTTTTCTTTGACTTTTGTCTTTGTCTTACTGTTTTTCTCTTTGTTTTTCACTTGTTTTTCTCTATTTCTTTTCTTTCATCTCTTTGTTTTTCTCACTGTTTTTCTCTTTATCTTTCACTTGTTTTTCTCTTTGTTTTCTTTCATCTCTTTGTTTTTCTTTATCTTTTAATGGCACCCCCTGTCTGTTTTGACATCCCGTCCTTGTGTTCACTCTATTTATGTTTATGGCACCCCCTTCCTTCCTTTAAATCCTTTCCTGTTGTTTCGTGTACGTTATTCTCTTTGTCTTGTCTCACTCTTTTTCTGTTTGTTTTTCTTTCTTGTACGTGACTTTTTGTCTTTTTTTGTTCGTTTTGTGTTAGGGACCCCCCCATGGTTAGGGTTAGGGTTAAATAGAGGGCAGGGGCACCCCCAACCCCACGAGGCACTGGCCGGTAAGGGTTTTGAGTCAGAGCAGGCCACCAGCAAGCTGGCAGCCTGAGGTGCACGGGCCATCGATGGGGCCGGGTGGTGGTGTCCCTGCCCTGATTCAAAAAATTGCCCATATCTAGGGTAGTAGTGCACTTTCGCATCACTGGGCCGTTCGCGACGTTTCGGCATGTTTTTGCCTTCTTCAGGCCGACCCAGTGTGTCTTGTCTCTGTCTTTCTGTTTTCTGTTTGCCTCTCCTGGCTTTTTATACTTTTGTTAGCTCCTCCTACTTGTGCTTTTAGTTGAAAAAATTCTTTCTTAGTTTTTGTGAAACATTATTTTGCTTTTACTTGGTTTTCTTTGACTTTTGTCTTTGTCTTACTGTTTTTCTCTTTGTTTTTCACTTGTTTTTCTCTATTTCTTTTCTTTCATCTCTTTGTTTTTCTCACTGTTTTTCTCTTTATCTTTCACTTGTTTTTCTCTTTGTTTTCTTTCATCTCTTTGTTTTTCTTTATCTTTTAATGGCACCCCCTGTCTGTTTTGACATCCCGTCCTTGTGTTCACTCTATTTATGTTTATGGCACCCCCTTCCTTCCTTTAAATCCTTTCCTGTTGTTTCGTGTACGTTATTCTCTTTGTCTTGTCTCACTCTTTTTCTGTTTGTTTTTCTTTCTTGTACGTGACTTTTTGTCTTTTTTTGTTCGTTTTGTGTTAGGGACCCCCCCATGGTTAGGGTTAGGGTTAAATAGAGGGCAGGGGCACCCCCAACCCCACGAGGCACTGGCCGGTAAGGGTTTTGAGTCAGAGCAGGCCACCAGCAAGCTGGCAGCCTGAGGTGCACGGGCCATCGATGGGGCCGGGTGGTGGTGTCCCTGCCCTGATTCAAAAAATTGCCCATATCTAGGGTAGTAGTGCACTTTCGCATCACTGGGCCGTTCGCGACGTTTCGGCATGTTTTTGCCTTCTTCAGGCCGACCCAGTGTGTCTTGTCTCTGTCTTTCTGTTTTCTGTTTGCCTCTCCTGGCTTTTTATACTTTTGTTAGCTCCTCCTACTTGTGCTTTTAGTTGAAAAAATTCTTTCTTAGTTTTTGTGAAACATTATTTTGCTTTTACTTGGTTTTCTTTGACTTTTGTCTTTGTCTTACTGTTTTTCTCTTTGTTTTTCACTTGTTTTTCTCTATTTCTTTTCTTTCATCTCTTTGTTTTTCTCACTGTTTTTCTCTTTATCTTTCACTTGTTTTTCTCTTTGTTTTCTTTCATCTCTTTGTTTTTCTTTATCTTTTAATGGCACCCCCTGTCTGTTTTGACATCCCGTCCTTGTGTTCACTCTATTTATGTTTATGGCACCCCCTTCCTTCCTTTAAATCCTTTCCTGTTGTTTCGTGTACGTTATTCTCTTTGTCTTGTCTCACTCTTTTTCTGTTTGTTTTTCTTTCTTGTACGTGACTTTTTGTCTTTTTTTGTTCGTTTTGTGTTAGGGACCCCCCCATGGTTAGGGTTAGGGTTAAATAGAGGGCAGGGGCACCCCCAACCCCACGAGGCACTGGCCGGTAAGGGTTTTGAGTCAGAGCAGGCCACCAGCAAGCTGGCAGCCTGAGGTGCACGGGCCATCGATGGGGCCGGGTGGTGGTGTCCCTGCCCTGATTCAAAAAATTGCCCATATCTAGGGTAGTAGTGCACTTTCGCATCACTGGGCCGTTCGCGACGTTTCGGCATGTTTTTGCCTTCTTCAGGCCGACCCAGTGTGTCTTGTCTCTGTCTTTCTGTTTTCTGTTTGCCTCTCCTGGCTTTTTATACTTTTGTTAGCTCCTCCTACTTGTGCTTTTAGTTGAAAAAATTCTTTCTTAGTTTTTGTGAAACATTATTTTGCTTTTACTTGGTTTTCTTTGACTTTTGTCTTTGTCTTACTGTTTTTCTCTTTGTTTTTCACTTGTTTTTCTCTATTTCTTTTCTTTCATCTCTTTGTTTTTCTCACTGTTTTTCTCTTTATCTTTCACTTGTTTTTCTCTTTGTTTTCTTTCATCTCTTTGTTTTTCTTTATCTTTTAATGGCACCCCCTGTCTGTTTTGACATCCCGTCCTTGTGTTCACTCTATTTATGTTTATGGCACCCCCTTCCTTCCTTTAAATCCTTTCCTGTTGTTTCGTGTACGTTATTCTCTTTGTCTTGTCTCACTCTTTTTCTGTTTGTTTTTCTTTCTTGTACGTGACTTTTTGTCTTTTTTTGTTCGTTTTGTGTTAGGGACCCCCCCATGGTTAGGGTTAGGGTTAAATAGAGGGCAGGGGCACCCCCAACCCCACGAGGCACTGGCCGGTAAGGGTTTTGAGTCAGAGCAGGCCACCAGCAAGCTGGCAGCCTGAGGTGCACGGGCCATCGATGGGGCCGGGTGGTGGTGTCCCTGCCCTGATTCAAAAAATTGCCCATATCTAGGGTAGTAGTGCACTTTCGCATCACTGGGCCGTTCGCGACGTTTCGGCATGTTTTTGCCTTCTTCAGGCCGACCCAGTGTGTCTTGTCTCTGTCTTTCTGTTTTCTGTTTGCCTCTCCTGGCTTTTTATACTTTTGTTAGCTCCTCCTACTTGTGCTTTTAGTTGAAAAAATTCTTTCTTAGTTTTTGTGAAACATTATTTTGCTTTTACTTGGTTTTCTTTGACTTTTGTCTTTGTCTTACTGTTTTTCTCTTTGTTTTTCACTTGTTTTTCTCTATTTCTTTTCTTTCATCTCTTTGTTTTTCTCACTGTTTTTCTCTTTATCTTTCACTTGTTTTTCTCTTTGTTTTCTTTCATCTCTTTGTTTTTCTTTATCTTTTAATGGCACCCCCTGTCTGTTTTGACATCCCGTCCTTGTGTTCACTCTATTTATGTTTATGGCACCCCCTTCCTTCCTTTAAATCCTTTCCTGTTGTTTCGTGTACGTTATTCTCTTTGTCTTGTCTCACTCTTTTTCTGTTTGTTTTTCTTTCTTGTACGTGACTTTTTGTCTTTTTTTGTTCGTTTTGTGTTAGGGACCCCCCCATGGTTAGGGTTAGGGTTAAATAGAGGGCAGGGGCACCCCCAACCCCACGAGGCACTGGCCGGTAAGGGTTTTGAGTCAGAGCAGGCCACCAGCAAGCTGGCAGCCTGAGGTGCACGGGCCATCGATGGGGCCGGGTGGTGGTGTCCCTGCCCTGATTCAAAAAATTGCCCATATCTAGGGTAGTAGTGCACTTTCGCATCACTGGGCCGTTCGCGACGTTTCGGCATGTTTTTGCCTTCTTCAGGCCGACCCAGTGTGTCTTGTCTCTGTCTTTCTGTTTTCTGTTTGCCTCTCCTGGCTTTTTATACTTTTGTTAGCTCCTCCTACTTGTGCTTTTAGTTGAAAAAATTCTTTCTTAGTTTTTGTGAAACATTATTTTGCTTTTACTTGGTTTTCTTTGACTTTTGTCTTTGTCTTACTGTTTTTCTCTTTGTTTTTCACTTGTTTTTCTCTATTTCTTTTCTTTCATCTCTTTGTTTTTCTCACTGTTTTTCTCTTTATCTTTCACTTGTTTTTCTCTTTGTTTTCTTTCATCTCTTTGTTTTTCTTTATCTTTTAATGGCACCCCCTGTCTGTTTTGACATCCCGTCCTTGTGTTCACTCTATTTATGTTTATGGCACCCCCTTCCTTCCTTTAAATCCTTTCCTGTTGTTTCGTGTACGTTATTCTCTTTGTCTTGTCTCACTCTTTTTCTGTTTGTTTTTCTTTCTTGTACGTGACTTTTTGTCTTTTTTTGTTCGTTTTGTGTTAGGGACCCCCCCATGGTTAGGGTTAGGGTTAAATAGAGGGCAGGGGCACCCCCAACCCCACGAGGCACTGGCCGGTAAGGGTTTTGAGTCAGAGCAGGCCACCAGCAAGCTGGCAGCCTGAGGTGCACGGGCCATCGATGGGGCCGGGTGGTGGTGTCCCTGCCCTGATTCAAAAAATTGCCCATATCTAGGGTAGTAGTGCACTTTCGCATCACTGGGCCGTTCGCGACGTTTCGGCATGTTTTTGCCTTCTTCAGGCCGACCCAGTGTGTCTTGTCTCTGTCTTTCTGTTTTCTGTTTGCCTCTCCTGGCTTTTTATACTTTTGTTAGCTCCTCCTACTTGTGCTTTTAGTTGAAAAAATTCTTTCTTAGTTTTTGTGAAACATTATTTTGCTTTTACTTGGTTTTCTTTGACTTTTGTCTTTGTCTTACTGTTTTTCTCTTTGTTTTTCACTTGTTTTTCTCTATTTCTTTTCTTTCATCTCTTTGTTTTTCTCACTGTTTTTCTCTTTATCTTTCACTTGTTTTTCTCTTTGTTTTCTTTCATCTCTTTGTTTTTCTTTATCTTTTAATGGCACCCCCTGTCTGTTTTGACATCCCGTCCTTGTGTTCACTCTATTTATGTTTATGGCACCCCCTTCCTTCCTTTAAATCCTTTCCTGTTGTTTCGTGTACGTTATTCTCTTTGTCTTGTCTCACTCTTTTTCTGTTTGTTTTTCTTTCTTGTACGTGACTTTTTGTCTTTTTTTGTTCGTTTTGTGTTAGGGACCCCCCCATGGTTAGGGTTAGGGTTAAATAGAGGGCAGGGGCACCCCCAACCCCACGAGGCACTGGCCGGTAAGGGTTTTGAGTCAGAGCAGGCCACCAGCAAGCTGGCAGCCTGAGGTGCACGGGCCATCGATGGGGCCGGGTGGTGGTGTCCCTGCCCTGATTCAAAAAATTGCCCATATCTAGGGTAGTAGTGCACTTTCGCATCACTGGGCCGTTCGCGACGTTTCGGCATGTTTTTGCCTTCTTCAGGCCGACCCAGTGTGTCTTGTCTCTGTCTTTCTGTTTTCTGTTTGCCTCTCCTGGCTTTTTATACTTTTGTTAGCTCCTCCTACTTGTGCTTTTAGTTGAAAAAATTCTTTCTTAGTTTTTGTGAAACATTATTTTGCTTTTACTTGGTTTTCTTTGACTTTTGTCTTTGTCTTACTGTTTTTCTCTTTGTTTTTCACTTGTTTTTCTCTATTTCTTTTCTTTCATCTCTTTGTTTTTCTCACTGTTTTTCTCTTTATCTTTCACTTGTTTTTCTCTTTGTTTTCTTTCATCTCTTTGTTTTTCTTTATCTTTTAATGGCACCCCCTGTCTGTTTTGACATCCCGTCCTTGTGTTCACTCTATTTTGTTTATGGCACCCCCTTCCTTCCTTTAAATCCTTTCCTGTTGTTTCGTGTACGTTATTCTCTTTGTCTTGTCTCACTCTTTTTCTGTTTGTTTTTCTTTCTTGTACGTGACTTTTTGTCTTTTTTTGTTCGTTTTGTGTTAGGGACCCCCCCATGGTTAGGGTTAGGGTTAAATAGAGGGCAGGGGCACCCCCAACCCCACGAGGCACTGGCCGGTAAGGGTTTTGAGTCAGAGCAGGCCACCAGCAAGCTGGCAGCCTGAGGTGCACGGGCCATCGATGGGGCCGGGTGGTGGTGTCCCTGCCCTGATTCAAAAAATTGCCCATATCTAGGGTAGTAGTGCACTTTCGCATCACTGGGCCGTTCGCGACGTTTCGGCATGTTTTTGCCTTCTTCAGGCCGACCCAGTGTGTCTTGTCTCTGTCTTTCTGTTTTCTGTTTGCCTCTCCTGGCTTTTTATACTTTTGTTAGCTCCTCCTACTTGTGCTTTTAGTTGAAAAAATTCTTTCTTAGTTTTTGTGAAACATTATTTTGCTTTTACTTGGTTTTCTTTGACTTTTGTCTTTGTCTTACTGTTTTTCTCTTTGTTTTTCACTTGTTTTTCTCTATTTCTTTTCTTTCATCTCTTTGTTTTTCTCACTGTTTTTCTCTTTATCTTTCACTTGTTTTTCTCTTTGTTTTCTTTCATCTCTTTGTTTTTCTTTATCTTTTAATGGCACCCCCTGTCTGTTTTGACATCCCGTCCTTGTGTTCACTCTATTTATGTTTATGGCACCCCCTTCCTTCCTTTAAATCCTTTCCTGTTGTTTCGTGTACGTTATTCTCTTTGTCTTGTCTCACTCTTTTTCTGTTTGTTTTTCTTTCTTGTACGTGACTTTTTGTCTTTTTTTGTTCGTTTTGTGTTAGGGACCCCCCCATGGTTAGGGTTAGGGTTAAATAGAGGGCAGGGGCACCCCCAACCCCACGAGGCACTGGCCGGTAAGGGTTTTGAGTCAGAGCAGGCCACCAGCAAGCTGGCAGCCTGAGGTGCACGGGCCATCGATGGGGCCGGGTGGTGGTGTCCCTGCCCTGATTCAAAAAATTGCCCATATCTAGGGTAGTAGTGCACTTTCGCATCACTGGGCCGTTCGCGACGTTTCGGCATGTTTTTGCCTTCTTCAGGCCGACCCAGTGTGTCTTGTCTCTGTCTTTCTGTTTTCTGTTTGCCTCTCCTGGCTTTTTATACTTTTGTTAGCTCCTCCTACTTGTGCTTTTAGTTGAAAAAATTCTTTCTTAGTTTTTGTGAAACATTATTTTGCTTTTACTTGGTTTTCTTTGACTTTTGTCTTTGTCTTACTGTTTTTCTCTTTGTTTTTCACTTGTTTTTCTCTATTTCTTTTCTTTCATCTCTTTGTTTTTCTCACTGTTTTTCTCTTTATCTTTCACTTGTTTTTCTCTTTGTTTTCTTTCATCTCTTTGTTTTTCTTTATCTTTTAATGGCACCCCCTGTCTGTTTTGACATCCCGTCCTTGTGTTCACTCTATTTATGTTTATGGCACCCCCTTCCTTCCTTTAAATCCTTTCCTGTTGTTTCGTGTACGTTATTCTCTTTGTCTTGTCTCACTCTTTTTCTGTTTGTTTTTCTTTCTTGTACGTGACTTTTTGTCTTTTTTTGTTCGTTTTGTGTTAGGGACCCCCCCATGGTTAGGGTTAGGGTTAAATAGAGGGCAGGGGCACCCCCAACCCCACGAGGCACTGGCCGGTAAGGGTTTTGAGTCAGAGCAGGCCACCAGCAAGCTGGCAGCCTGAGGTGCACGGGCCATCGATGGGGCCGGGTGGTGGTGTCCCTGCCCTGATTCAAAAAATTGCCCATATCTAGGGTAGTAGTGCACTTTCGCATCACTGGGCCGTTCGCGACGTTTCGGCATGTTTTTGCCTTCTTCAGGCCGACCCAGTGTGTCTTGTCTCTGTCTTTCTGTTTTCTGTTTGCCTCTCCTGGCTTTTTATACTTTTGTTAGCTCCTCCTACTTGTGCTTTTAGTTGAAAAAATTCTTTCTTAGTTTTTGTGAAACATTATTTTGCTTTTACTTGGTTTTCTTTGACTTTTGTCTTTGTCTTACTGTTTTTCTCTTTGTTTTTCACTTGTTTTTCTCTATTTCTTTTCTTTCATCTCTTTGTTTTTCTCACTGTTTTTCTCTTTATCTTTCACTTGTTTTTCTCTTTGTTTTCTTTCATCTCTTTGTTTTTCTTTATCTTTTAATGGCACCCCCTGTCTGTTTTGACATCCCGTCCTTGTGTTCACTCTATTTATGTTTATGGCACCCCCTTCCTTCCTTTAAATCCTTTCCTGTTGTTTCGTGTACGTTATTCTCTTTGTCTTGTCTCACTCTTTTTCTGTTTGTTTTTCTTTCTTGTACGTGACTTTTTGTCTTTTTTTGTTCGTTTTGTGTTAGGGACCCCCCCATGGTTAGGGTTAGGGTTAAATAGAGGGCAGGGGCACCCCCAACCCCACGAGGCACTGGCCGGTAAGGGTTTTGAGTCAGAGCAGGCCACCAGCAAGCTGGCAGCCTGAGGTGCACGGGCCATCGATGGGGCCGGGTGGTGGTGTCCCTGCCCTGATTCAAAAAATTGCCCATATCTAGGGTAGTAGTGCACTTTCGCATCACTGGGCCGTTCGCGACGTTTCGGCATGTTTTTGCCTTCTTCAGGCCGACCCAGTGTGTCTTGTCTCTGTCTTTCTGTTTTCTGTTTGCCTCTCCTGGCTTTTTATACTTTTGTTAGCTCCTCCTACTTGTGCTTTTAGTTGAAAAAATTCTTTCTTAGTTTTTGTGAAACATTATTTTGCTTTTACTTGGTTTTCTTTGACTTTTGTCTTTGTCTTACTGTTTTTCTCTTTGTTTTTCACTTGTTTTTCTCTATTTCTTTTCTTTCATCTCTTTGTTTTTCTCACTGTTTTTCTCTTTATCTTTCACTTGTTTTTCTCTTTGTTTTCTTTCATCTCTTTGTTTTTCTTTATCTTTTAATGGCACCCCCTGTCTGTTTTGACATCCCGTCCTTGTGTTCACTCTATTTATGTTTATGGCACCCCCTTCCTTCCTTTAAATCCTTTCCTGTTGTTTCGTGTACGTTATTCTCTTTGTCTTGTCTCACTCTTTTTCTGTTTGTTTTTCTTTCTTGTACGTGACTTTTTGTCTTTTTTTGTTCGTTTTGTGTTAGGGACCCCCCCATGGTTAGGGTTAGGGTTAAATAGAGGGCAGGGGCACCCCCAACCCCACGAGGCACTGGCCGGTAAGGGTTTTGAGTCAGAGCAGGCCACCAGCAAGCTGGCAGCCTGAGGTGCACGGGCCATCGATGGGGCCGGGTGGTGGTGTCCCTGCCCTGATTCAAAAAATTGCCCATATCTAGGGTAGTAGTGCACTTTCGCATCACTGGGCCGTTCGCGACGTTTCGGCATGTTTTTGCCTTCTTCAGGCCGACCCAGTGTGTCTTGTCTCTGTCTTTCTGTTTTCTGTTTGCCTCTCCTGGCTTTTTATACTTTTGTTAGCTCCTCCTACTTGTGCTTTTAGTTGAAAAAATTCTTTCTTAGTTTTTGTGAAACATTATTTTGCTTTTACTTGGTTTTCTTTGACTTTTGTCTTTGTCTTACTGTTTTTCTCTTTGTTTTTCACTTGTTTTTCTCTATTTCTTTTCTTTCATCTCTTTGTTTTTCTCACTGTTTTTCTCTTTATCTTTCACTTGTTTTTCTCTTTGTTTTCTTTCATCTCTTTGTTTTTCTTTATCTTTTAATGGCACCCCCTGTCTGTTTTGACATCCCGTCCTTGTGTTCACTCTATTTATGTTTATGGCACCCCCTTCCTTCCTTTAAATCCTTTCCTGTTGTTTCGTGTACGTTATTCTCTTTGTCTTGTCTCACTCTTTTTCTGTTTGTTTTTCTTTCTTGTACGTGACTTTTTGTCTTTTTTTGTTCGTTTTGTGTTAGGGACCCCCCCATGGTTAGGGTTAGGGTTAAATAGAGGGCAGGGGCACCCCCAACCCCACGAGGCACTGGCCGGTAAGGGTTTTGAGTCAGAGCAGGCCACCAGCAAGCTGGCAGCCTGAGGTGCACGGGCCATCGATGGGGCCGGGTGGTGGTGTCCCTGCCCTGATTCAAAAAATTGCCCATATCTAGGGTAGTAGTGCACTTTCGCATCACTGGGCCGTTCGCGACGTTTCGGCATGTTTTTGCCTTCTTCAGGCCGACCCAGTGTGTCTTGTCTCTGTCTTTCTGTTTTCTGTTTGCCTCTCCTGGCTTTTTATACTTTTGTTAGCTCCTCCTACTTGTGCTTTTAGTTGAAAAAATTCTTTCTTAGTTTTTGTGAAACATTATTTTGCTTTTACTTGGTTTTCTTTGACTTTTGTCTTTGTCTTACTGTTTTTCTCTTTGTTTTTCACTTGTTTTTCTCTATTTCTTTTCTTTCATCTCTTTGTTTTTCTCACTGTTTTTCTCTTTATCTTTCACTTGTTTTTCTCTTTGTTTTCTTTCATCTCTTTGTTTTTCTTTATCTTTTAATGGCACCCCCTGTCTGTTTTGACATCCCGTCCTTGTGTTCACTCTATTTATGTTTATGGCACCCCCTTCCTTCCTTTAAATCCTTTCCTGTTGTTTCGTGTACGTTATTCTCTTTGTCTTGTCTCACTCTTTTTCTGTTTGTTTTTCTTTCTTGTACGTGACTTTTTGTCTTTTTTTGTTCGTTTTGTGTTAGGGACCCCCCCATGGTTAGGGTTAGGGTTAAATAGAGGGCAGGGGCACCCCCAACCCCACGAGGCACTGGCCGGTAAGGGTTTTGAGTCAGAGCAGGCCACCAGCAAGCTGGCAGCCTGAGGTGCACGGGCCATCGATGGGGCCGGGTGGTGGTGTCCCTGCCCTGATTCAAAAAATTGCCCATATCTAGGGTAGTAGTGCACTTTCGCATCACTGGGCCGTTCGCGACGTTTCGGCATGTTTTTGCCTTCTTCAGGCCGACCCAGTGTGTCTTGTCTCTGTCTTTCTGTTTTCTGTTTGCCTCTCCTGGCTTTTTATACTTTTGTTAGCTCCTCCTACTTGTGCTTTTAGTTGAAAAAATTCTTTCTTAGTTTTTGTGAAACATTATTTTGCTTTTACTTGGTTTTCTTTGACTTTTGTCTTTGTCTTACTGTTTTTCTCTTTGTTTTTCACTTGTTTTTCTCTATTTCTTTTCTTTCATCTCTTTGTTTTTCTCACTGTTTTTCTCTTTATCTTTCACTTGTTTTTCTCTTTGTTTTCTTTCATCTCTTTGTTTTTCTTTATCTTTTAATGGCACCCCCTGTCTGTTTTGACATCCCGTCCTTGTGTTCACTCTATTTATGTTTATGGCACCCCCTTCCTTCCTTTAAATCCTTTCCTGTTGTTTCGTGTACGTTATTCTCTTTGTCTTGTCTCACTCTTTTTCTGTTTGTTTTTCTTTCTTGTACGTGACTTTTTGTCTTTTTTTGTTCGTTTTGTGTTAGGGACCCCCCCATGGTTAGGGTTAGGGTTAAATAGAGGGCAGGGGCACCCCCAACCCCACGAGGCACTGGCCGGTAAGGGTTTTGAGTCAGAGCAGGCCACCAGCAAGCTGGCAGCCTGAGGTGCACGGGCCATCGATGGGGCCGGGTGGTGGTGTCCCTGCCCTGATTCAAAAAATTGCCCATATCTAGGGTAGTAGTGCACTTTCGCATCACTGGGCCGTTCGCGACGTTTCGGCATGTTTTTGCCTTCTTCAGGCCGACCCAGTGTGTCTTGTCTCTGTCTTTCTGTTTTCTGTTTGCCTCTCCTGGCTTTTTATACTTTTGTTAGCTCCTCCTACTTGTGCTTTTAGTTGAAAAAATTCTTTCTTAGTTTTTGTGAAACATTATTTTGCTTTTACTTGGTTTTCTTTGACTTTTGTCTTTGTCTTACTGTTTTTCTCTTTGTTTTTCACTTGTTTTTCTCTATTTCTTTTCTTTCATCTCTTTGTTTTTCTCACTGTTTTTCTCTTTATCTTTCACTTGTTTTTCTCTTTGTTTTCTTTCATCTCTTTGTTTTTCTTTATCTTTTAATGGCACCCCCTGTCTGTTTTGACATCCCGTCCTTGTGTTCACTCTATTTATGTTTATGGCACCCCCTTCCTTCCTTTAAATCCTTTCCTGTTGTTTCGTGTACGTTATTCTCTTTGTCTTGTCTCACTCTTTTTCTGTTTGTTTTTCTTTCTTGTACGTGACTTTTTGTCTTTTTTTGTTCGTTTTGTGTTAGGGACCCCCCCATGGTTAGGGTTAGGGTTAAATAGAGGGCAGGGGCACCCCCAACCCCACGAGGCACTGGCCGGTAAGGGTTTTGAGTCAGAGCAGGCCACCAGCAAGCTGGCAGCCTGAGGTGCACGGGCCATCGATGGGGCCGGGTGGTGGTGTCCCTGCCCTGATTCAAAAAATTGCCCATATCTAGGGTAGTAGTGCACTTTCGCATCACTGGGCCGTTCGCGACGTTTCGGCATGTTTTTGCCTCTTCAGGCCGACCCAGTGTGTCTTGTCTCTGTCTTTCTGTTTTCTGTTTGCCTCTCCTGGCTTTTTATACTTTTGTTAGCTCCTCCTACTTGTGCTTTTAGTTGAAAAAATTCTTTCTTAGTTTTTGTGAAACATTATTTTGCTTTTACTTGGTTTTCTTTGACTTTTGTCTTTGTCTTACTGTTTTTCTCTTTGTTTTTCACTTGTTTTTCTCTATTTCTTTTCTTTCATCTCTTTGTTTTTCTCACTGTTTTTCTCTTTATCTTTCACTTGTTTTTCTCTTTGTTTTCTTTCATCTCTTTGTTTTTCTTTATCTTTTAATGGCACCCCCTGTCTGTTTTGACATCCCGTCCTTGTGTTCACTCTATTTATGTTTATGGCACCCCCTTCCTTCCTTTAAATCCTTTCCTGTTGTTTCGTGTACGTTATTCTCTTTGTCTTGTCTCACTCTTTTTCTGTTTGTTTTTCTTTCTTGTACGTGACTTTTTGTCTTTTTTTGTTCGTTTTGTGTTAGGGACCCCCCCATGGTTAGGGTTAGGGTTAAATAGAGGGCAGGGGCACCCCCAACCCCACGAGGCACTGGCCGGTAAGGGTTTTGAGTCAGAGCAGGCCACCAGCAAGCTGGCAGCCTGAGGTGCACGGGCCATCGATGGGGCCGGGTGGTGGTGTCCCTGCCCTGATTCAAAAAATTGCCCATATCTAGGGTAGTAGTGCACTTTCGCATCACTGGGCCGTTCGCGACGTTTCGGCATGTTTTTGCCTTCTTCAGGCCGACCCAGTGTGTCTTGTCTCTGTCTTTCTGTTTTCTGTTTGCCTCTCCTGGCTTTTTATACTTTTGTTAGCTCCTCCTACTTGTGCTTTTAGTTGAAAAAATTCTTTCTTAGTTTTTGTGAAACATTATTTTGCTTTTACTTGGTTTTCTTTGACTTTTGTCTTTGTCTTACTGTTTTTCTCTTTGTTTTTCACTTGTTTTTCTCTATTTCTTTTCTTTCATCTCTTTGTTTTTCTCACTGTTTTTCTCTTTATCTTTCACTTGTTTTTCTCTTTGTTTTCTTTCATCTCTTTGTTTTTCTTTATCTTTTAATGGCACCCCCTGTCTGTTTTGACATCCCGTCCTTGTGTTCACTCTATTTATGTTTATGGCACCCCCTTCCTTCCTTTAAATCCTTTCCTGTTGTTTCGTGTACGTTATTCTCTTTGTCTTGTCTCACTCTTTTTCTGTTTGTTTTTCTTTCTTGTACGTGACTTTTTGTCTTTTTTTGTTCGTTTTGTGTTAGGGACCCCCCCATGGTTAGGGTTAGGGTTAAATAGAGGGCAGGGGCACCCCCAACCCCACGAGGCACTGGCCGGTAAGGGTTTTGAGTCAGAGCAGGCCACCAGCAAGCTGGCAGCCTGAGGTGCACGGGCCATCGATGGGGCCGGGTGGTGGTGTCCCTGCCCTGATTCAAAAAATTGCCCATATCTAGGGTAGTAGTGCACTTTCGCATCACTGGGCCGTTCGCGACGTTTCGGCATGTTTTTGCCTTCTTCAGGCCGACCCAGTGTGTCTTGTCTCTGTCTTTCTGTTTTCTGTTTGCCTCTCCTGGCTTTTTATACTTTTGTTAGCTCCTCCTACTTGTGCTTTTAGTTGAAAAAATTCTTTCTTAGTTTTTGTGAAACATTATTTTGCTTTTACTTGGTTTTCTTTGACTTTTGTCTTTGTCTTACTGTTTTTCTCTTTGTTTTTCACTTGTTTTTCTCTATTTCTTTTCTTTCATCTCTTTGTTTTTCTCACTGTTTTTCTCTTTATCTTTCACTTGTTTTTCTCTTTGTTTTCTTTCATCTCTTTGTTTTTCTTTATCTTTTAATGGCACCCCCTGTCTGTTTTGACATCCCGTCCTTGTGTTCACTCTATTTATGTTTATGGCACCCCCTTCCTTCCTTTAAATCCTTTCCTGTTGTTTCGTGTACGTTATTCTCTTTGTCTTGTCTCACTCTTTTTCTGTTTGTTTTTCTTTCTTGTACGTGACTTTTTGTCTTTTTTTGTTCGTTTTGTGTTAGGGACCCCCCCATGGTTAGGGTTAGGGTTAAATAGAGGGCAGGGGCACCCCCAACCCCACGAGGCACTGGCCGGTAAGGGTTTTGAGTCAGAGCAGGCCACCAGCAAGCTGGCAGCCTGAGGTGCACGGGCCATCGATGGGGCCGGGTGGTGGTGTCCCTGCCCTGATTCAAAAAATTGCCCATATCTAGGGTAGTAGTGCACTTTCGCATCACTGGGCCGTTCGCGACGTTTCGGCATGTTTTTGCCTTCTTCAGGCCGACCCAGTGTGTCTTGTCTCTGTCTTTCTGTTTTCTGTTTGCCTCTCCTGGCTTTTTATACTTTTGTTAGCTCCTCCTACTTGTGCTTTTAGTTGAAAAAATTCTTTCTTAGTTTTTGTGAAACATTATTTTGCTTTTACTTGGTTTTCTTTGACTTTTGTCTTTGTCTTACTGTTTTTTCTTTGTTTTTCACTTGTTTTTCTCTATTTCTTTTCTTTCATCTCTTTGTTTTTCTCACTGTTTTTCTCTTTATCTTTCACTTGTTTTTCTCTTTGTTTTCTTTCATCTCTTTGTTTTTCTTTATCTTTTAATGGCACCCCCTGTCTGTTTTGACATCCCGTCCTTGTGTTCACTCTATTTATGTTTATGGCACCCCCTTCCTTCCTTTAAATCCTTTCCTGTTGTTTCGTGTACGTTATTCTCTTTGTCTTGTCTCACTCTTTTTCTGTTTGTTTTTCTTTCTTGTACGTGACTTTTTGTCTTTTTTTGTTCGTTTTGTGTTAGGGACCCCCCCATGGTTAGGGTTAGGGTTAAATAGAGGGCAGGGGCACCCCCAACCCCACGAGGCACTGGCCGGTAAGGGTTTTGAGTCAGAGCAGGCCACCAGCAAGCTGGCAGCCTGAGGTGCACGGGCCATCGATGGGGCCGGGTGGTGGTGTCCCTGCCCTGATTCAAAAAATTGCCCATATCTAGGGTAGTAGTGCACTTTCGCATCACTGGGCCGTTCGCGACGTTTCGGCATGTTTTTGCCTTCTTCAGGCCGACCCAGTGTGTCTTGTCTCTGTCTTTCTGTTTTCTGTTTGCCTCTCCTGGCTTTTTATACTTTTGTTAGCTCCTCCTACTTGTGCTTTTAGTTGAAAAAATTCTTTCTTAGTTTTTGTGAAACATTATTTTGCTTTTACTTGGTTTTCTTTGACTTTTGTCTTTGTCTTACTGTTTTTCTCTTTGTTTTTCACTTGTTTTTCTCTATTTCTTTTCTTTCATCTCTTTGTTTTTCTCACTGTTTTTCTCTTTATCTTTCACTTGTTTTTCTCTTTGTTTTCTTTCATCTCTTTGTTTTTCTTTATCTTTTAATGGCACCCCCTGTCTGTTTTGACATCCCGTCCTTGTGTTCACTCTATTTATGTTTATGGCACCCCCTTCCTTCCTTTAAATCCTTTCCTGTTGTTTCGTGTACGTTATTCTCTTTGTCTTGTCTCACTCTTTTTCTGTTTGTTTTTCTTTCTTGTACGTGACTTTTTGTCTTTTTTTGTTCGTTTTGTGTTAGGGACCCCCCCATGGTTAGGGTTAGGGTTAAATAGAGGGCAGGGGCACCCCCAACCCCACGAGGCACTGGCCGGTAAGGGTTTTGAGTCAGAGCAGGCCACCAGCAAGCTGGCAGCCTGAGGTGCACGGGCCATCGATGGGGCCGGGTGGTGGTGTCCCTGCCCTGATTCAAAAAATTGCCCATATCTAGGGTAGTAGTGCACTTTCGCATCACTGGGCCGTTCGCGACGTTTCGGCATGTTTTTGCCTTCTTCAGGCCGACCCAGTGTGTCTTGTCTCTGTCTTTCTGTTTTCTGTTTGCCTCTCCTGGCTTTTTATACTTTTGTTAGCTCCTCCTACTTGTGCTTTTAGTTGAAAAAATTCTTTCTTAGTTTTTGTGAAACATTATTTTGCTTTTACTTGGTTTTCTTTGACTTTTGTCTTTGTCTTACTGTTTTTCTCTTTGTTTTTCACTTGTTTTTCTCTATTTCTTTTCTTTCATCTCTTTGTTTTTCTCACTGTTTTTCTCTTTATCTTTCACTTGTTTTTCTCTTTGTTTTCTTTCATCTCTTTGTTTTTCTTTATCTTTTAATGGCACCCCCTGTCTGTTTTGACATCCCGTCCTTGTGTTCACTCTATTTATGTTTATGGCACCCCCTTCCTTCCTTTAAATCCTTTCCTGTTGTTTCGTGTACGTTATTCTCTTTGTCTTGTCTCACTCTTTTTCTGTTTGTTTTTCTTTCTTGTACGTGACTTTTTGTCTTTTTTTGTTCGTTTTGTGTTAGGGACCCCCCCATGGTTAGGGTTAGGGTTAAATAGAGGGCAGGGGCACCCCCAACCCCACGAGGCACTGGCCGGTAAGGGTTTTGAGTCAGAGCAGGCCACCAGCAAGCTGGCAGCCTGAGGTGCACGGGCCATCGATGGGGCCGGGTGGTGGTGTCCCTGCCCTGATTCAAAAAATTGCCCATATCTAGGGTAGTAGTGCACTTTCGCATCACTGGGCCGTTCGCGACGTTTCGGCATGTTTTTGCCTTCTTCAGGCCGACCCAGTGTGTCTTGTCTCTGTCTTTCTGTTTTCTGTTTGCCTCTCCTGGCTTTTTATACTTTTGTTAGCTCCTCCTACTTGTGCTTTTAGTTGAAAAAATTCTTTCTTAGTTTTTGTGAAACATTATTTTGCTTTTACTTGGGTTTTCTTTGACTTTTGTCTTTGTCTTACTGTTTTTCTCTTTGTTTTTCACTTGTTTTTCTCTATTTCTTTTCTTTCATCTCTTTGTTTTTCTCACTGTTTTTTCTCTTTATCTTTCACTTGTTTTTCTCTTTGTTTTCTTTCATCTCTTTGTTTTTCTTTATCTTTTAATGGCACCCCCTGTCTGTTTTGACATCCCGTCCTTGTGTTCACTCTATTTATGTTTATGGCACCCCCTTCCTTCCTTTAAATCCTTTCCTGTTGTTTCGTGTACGTTATTCTCTTTGTCTTGTCTCACTCTTTTTCTGTTTGTTTTTCTTTCTTGTACGTGACTTTTTGTCTTTTTTTGTTCGTTTTGTGTTAGGGACCCCCCCATGGTTAGGGTTAGGGTTAAATAGAGGGCAGGGGCACCCCCAACCCCACGAGGCACTGGCCGGTAAGGGTTTTGAGTCAGAGCAGGCCACCAGCAAGCTGGCAGCCTGAGGTGCACGGGCCATCGATGGGGCCGGGTGGTGGTGTCCCTGCCCTGATTCAAAAAATTGCCCATATCTAGGGTAGTAGTGCACTTTCGCATCACTGGGCCGTTCGCGACGTTTCGGCATGTTTTTGCCTTCTTCAGGCCGCCCAGTGTGTCTTGTCTCTGTCTTTCTGTTTTCTGTTTGCCTCTCCTGGCTTTTTATACTTTTGTTAGCTCCTCCTACTTGTGCTTTTAGTTGAAAAAAATTCTTTCTTAGTTTTTGTGAAACATTATTTTGCTTTTACTTGGTTTTCTTTGACTTTTGTCTTTGTCTTACTGTTTTTCTCTTTGTTTTTCACTTGTTTTTCTCTATTTCTTTTCTTTCATCTCTTTGTTTTTCTCACTGTTTTTCTCTTTATCTTTCACTTGTTTTTCTCTTTGTTTTCTTTCATCTCTTTGTTTTTCTTTATCTTTTAATGGCACCCCCTGTCTGTTTTGACATCCCGTCCTTGTGTTCACTCTATTTATGTTTATGGCACCCCCTTCCTTCCTTTAAATCCTTTCCTGTTGTTTCGTGTACGTTATTCTCTTTGTCTTGTCTCACTCTTTTTCTGTTTGTTTTTTCTTTCTTGTACGTGACTTTTTGTCTTTTTTTGTTCGTTTTGTGTTAGGGACCCCCCCATGGTTAGGGTTAGGGTTAAATAGAGGGCAGGGGCACCCCCAACCCCACGAGGCACTGGCCGGTAAGGGTTTTGAGTCAGAGCAGGCCACCAGCAAGCTGGCAGCCTGAGGTGCACGGGCCATCGATGGGGCCGGGTGGTGGTGTCCCTGCCCTGATTCAAAAAATTGCCCATATCTAGGGTAGTAGTGCACTTTCGCATCACTGGGCCGTTCGCGACGTTTCGGCATGTTTTTGCCTTCTTCAGGCCGACCCAGTGTGTCTTGTCTCTGTCTTTCTGTTTTCTGTTTGCCTCTCCTGGCTTTTTATACTTTTGTTAGCTCCTCCTACTTGTGCTTTTAGTTGAAAAAATTCTTTCTTAGTTTTTGTGAAACATTATTTTGCTTTTACTTGGTTTTCTTTGACTTTTGTCTTTGTCTTACTGTTTTTCTCTTTGTTTTTCACTTGTTTTTCTCTATTTCTTTTCTTTCATCTCTTTGTTTTTCTCACTGTTTTTCTCTTTTATCTTTCACTTGTTTTTCTCTTTGTTTTCTTTCATCTCTTTGTTTTTCTTTATCTTTTAATGGCACCCCCTGTCTGTTTTGACATCCCGTCCTTGTGTTCACTCTATTTATGTTTATGGCACCCCCTTCCTTCCTTTAAATTCCTTTCCTGTTGTTTCGTGTACGTTATTCTCTTTGTCTTGTCTCACTCTTTTTCTGTTTGTTTTTCTTTCTTGTACGTGACTTTTTGTCTTTTTTTGTTCGTTTTGTGTTAGGGACCCCCCCATGGTTAGGGTTAGGGTTAAATAGAGGGCAGGGGCACCCCCAACCCCACGAGGCACTGGCCGGTAAGGGTTTTGAGTCAGAGCAGGCCACCAGCAAGCTGGCAGCCTGAGGTGCACGGGCCATCGATGGGGCCGGGTGGTGGTGTCCCTGCCCTGATTCAAAAAATTGCCCATATCTAGGGTAGTAGTGCACTTTCGCATCACTGGGCCGTTCGCGACGTTTCGGCATGTTTTTGCCTTCTTCAGGCCGACCCAGTGTGTCTTGTCTCTGTCTTTCTGTTTTCTGTTTGCCTCTCCTGGGCTTTTTATACTTTTGTTAGCTCCTCCTACTTGTGCTTTTAGTTGAAAAAATTCTTTCTTAGTTTTTGTGAAACATTATTTTGCTTTTACTTGGTTTTCTTTGACTTTTGTCTTTGTCTTACTGTTTTTCTCTTTGTTTTTCACTTGTTTTTCTCTATTTCTTTTCTTTCAATCTCTTTGTTTTTCTCACTGTTTTTCTCTTTATCTTTCACTTGTTTTTCTCTTTGTTTTCTTTCATCTCTTTGTTTTTCTTTATCTTTTTAATGGCACCCCCTGTCTGTTTTGACATCCCGTCCTTGTGTTCACTCTATTTATGTTTATGGCACCCCCTTCCTTCCTTTAAATCCTTTCCTGTTGTTTCGTGTACGTTATTCTCTTTGTCTTGTCTCACTCTTTTTCTGTTTGTTTTTTCTTTCTTGTACGTGACTTTTTGTCTTTTTTTGTTCGTTTTGTGTTAGGGACCCCCCCATGGTTAGGGTTAGGGTTAAATAGAGGGCAGGGGCACCCCCAACCCCACGAGGCACTGGCCGGTAAGGGTTTTGAGTCAGAGCAGGCCACCAGCAAGCTGGCAGCCTGAGGTGCACGGGCCATCGATGGGGCCGGGTGGTGGTGTCCCTGCCCTGATTCAAAAATTGCCCATATCTAGGGTAGTAGTGCACTTTCGCATCACTGGGCCGTTCGCGACGTTTCGGCATGTTTTTGCCTTCTTCAGGCCGACCCAGTGTGTCTTGTCTCTGTCTTTCTGTTTTCTGTTTGCCTCTCCTGGCTTTTTATACTTTTGTTAGCTCCTCCTACTTGTGCTTTTAGTTGAAAAAATTCTTTCTTAGTTTTTGTGAAACATTATTTTGCTTTTACTTGGTTTTCTTTGACTTTTGTCTTTGTCTTACTGTTTTTCTCTTTGTTTTTCACTTGTTTTTCTCTATTTCTTTTCTTTCATCTCTTTGTTTTTCTCACTGTTTTTCTCTTTATCTTTCACTTGTTTTTCTCTTTGTTTTCTTTCATCTCTTTGTTTTTCTTTATCTTTTAATGGCACCCCCTGTCTGTTTTGACATCCCGTCCTTGTGTTCACTCTATTTATGTTTATGGCACCCCCCTTCCTTCCTTTAAATCCTTTCCTGTTGTTTCGTGTACGTTATTCTCTTTGTCTTGTCTCACTCTTTTTCTGTTTGTTTTTCTTTCTTGTACGTGACTTTTTGTCTTTTTTTGTTCGTTTTGTGTTAGGGACCCCCCCATGGTTAGGGTTAGGGTTAAATAGAGGGCAGGGGCACCCCCAACCCCACGAGCACTGGCCGGTAAGGGTTTTGAGTCAGAGCAGGCCACCAGCAAGCTGGCAGCCTGAGGTGCACGGGCCATCGATGGGGCCGGGTGGTGGTGTCCCTGCCCTGATTCAAAAAATTGCCCATATCTAGGGTAGTAGTGCACTTTCGCATCACTGGGCCGTTCGCGACGTTTCGGCATGTTTTTGCCTTCTTCAGGGCCGACCCAGTGTGTCTTGTCTCTGTCTTTCTGTTTTCTGTTTGCCTCTCCTGGCTTTTTATACTTTTGTTAGCTCCTCCTACTTGTGCTTTTAGTTGAAAAAATTCTTTCTTAGTTTTTGTGAAACATTATTTTGCTTTTACTTGGTTTTCTTTGACTTTTGTCTTTGTCTTACTGTTTTTCTCTTTGTTTTTCACTTGTTTTTCTCTATTTCTTTTCTTTCATCTCTTTGTTTTTCTCACTGTTTTTCTCTTTATCTTTCACTTGTTTTTCTCTTTGTTTTCTTTCATCTCTTTGTTTTTCTTTATCTTTTAATGGCACCCCCTGTCTGTTTTGACATCCCGTCCTTGTGTTCACTCTATTTATGTTTATGGCACCCCCTTCCTTCCTTTAAATCCTTTCCTGTTGTTTCGTGTACGTTATTCTCTTTGTCTTGTCTCACTCTTTTTCTGTTTGTTTTTCTTTCTTGTACGTGACTTTTTGTCTTTTTTTGTTCGTTTTGTGTTAGGGACCCCCCCATGGTTAGGGTTAGGGTTAAATAGAGGGCAGGGGCACCCCCAACCCCACGAGGCACTGGCCGGTAAGGGTTTTGAGTCAGAGCAGGCCACCAGCAAGCTGGCAGCCTGAGGTGCACGGGCCATCGATGGGGCCGGGGTGGTGGTGTCCCTGCCCTGATTCAAAAAATTGCCCATATCTAGGGTAGTAGTGCACTTTCGCATCACTGGGCCGTTCGCGACGTTTCGGCATGTTTTTGCCTTCTTTCAGGCCGACCCAGTGTGTCTTGTCTCTGTCTTTCTGTTTTCTGTTTGCCTCTCCTGGCTTTTTATACTTTTGTTAGCTCCTCCTACTTGTGCTTTTAGTTGAAAAAATTCTTTCTTAGTTTTTGTGAAACATTATTTTGCTTTTACTTGGTTTTCTTTGACTTTTGTCTTTGTCTTACTGTTTTTCTCTTTGTTTTTCACTTGTTTTTCTCTATTTCTTTTCTTTCATCTCTTTGTTTTTCTCACTGTTTTTCTCTTTATCTTTCACTTGTTTTTCTCTTTGTTTTCTTTCATCTCTTTGTTTTTCTTTATCTTTTAATGGCACCCCCTGTCTGTTTTGACATCCCGTCCTTGTGTTCACTCTATTTCTGTTTATGGCACCCCCTTCCTTCCTTTAAATCCTTTCCTGTTGTTTCGTGTACGTTATTCTCTTTGTCTTGTCTCACTCTTTTTCTGTTTGTTTTTCTTTCTTGTACGTGACTTTTTGTCTTTTTTTGTTCGTTTTGTGTTAGGGACCCCCCCATGGTTAGGGTTAGGGTTAAATAGAGGGCAGGGGCACCCCCAACCCACGAGGCACTGGCCGGTAAGGGTTTTGAGTCAGAGCAGGCCACCAGCAAGCTGGCAGCCTGAGGTGCACGGGCCATCGATGGGGCCGGGTGGTGGTGTCCCTGCCCTGATTCAAAAATTGCCCATATCTAGGGTAGTAGTGCACTTTCGCATCACTGGGCCGTTCGCGACGTTTCGGCATGTTTTTGCCTTCTTCAGGCCGACCCAGTGTGTCTTGTCTCTGTCTTTCTGTTTTCTGTTTGCCTCTCCTGGCTTTTTATACTTTTTGTTAGCTCCTCCTACTTGTGCTTTTAGTTGAAAAAATTCTTTCTTAGTTTTTGTGAAACATTATTTTGCTTTTACTTGGTTTTCTTTGACTTTTGTCTTTGTCTTACTGTTTTTCTCTTTGTTTTTCACTTGTTTTTCTCTATTTCTTTTCTTTCATCTCTTTGTTTTTCTCACTGTTTTTCTCTTTATCTTTCACTTGTTTTTCTCTTTGTTTTCTTTCATCTCTTTGTTTTTCTTTATCTTTTAATGGCACCCCCTGTCTGTTTTGACATCCCGTCCTTGTGTTCACTCTATTTATGTTTATGGCACCCCCTTCCTTCCTTTAAATCCTTTCCTGTTGTTTCGTGTACGTTATTCTCTTTGTCTTGTCTCACTCTTTTTCTGTTTGTTTTTCTTTCTTGTACGTGACTTTTTGTCTTTTTTTGTTCGTTTTGTGTTAGGGACCCCCCCATGGTTAGGGTTAGGGTTAAATAGAGGGCAGGGGCACCCCCAACCCCACGAGGCACTGGCCGGTAAGGGTTTTGAGTCAGAGCAGGCCACCAGCAAGCTGGCAGCCTGAGGTGCACGGGCCATCGATGGGGCCGGGTGGTGGTGTCCCTGCCCTGATTCAAAAAATTGCCCATATCTAGGGTAGTAGTGCACTTTCGCATCACTGGGCCGTTCGCGACGTTTCGGCATGTTTTTGCCTTCTTCAGGCCGACCCAGTGTGTCTTGTCTCTGTCTTTCTGTTTTCTGTTTGCCTCTCCTGGCTTTTTATACTTTTGTTAGCTCCTCCTACTTGTGCTTTTAGTTGAAAAAATTCTTTCTTAGTTTTTGTGAAACATTATTTTGCTTTTACTTGGTTTTCTTTGACTTTTGTCTTTGTCTTACTGTTTTTCTCTTTGTTTTTCACTTGTTTTTCTCTATTTCTTTTCTTTCATCTCTTTGTTTTTCTCACTGTTTTTCTCTTTATCTTTCACTTGTTTTCTCTTTGTTTTCTTTCATCTCTTTGTTTTTCTTTATCTTTTAATGGCACCCCCTGTCTGTTTTGACATCCCGTCCTTGTGTTCACTCTATTTATGTTTATGGCACCCCCTTCCTTCCTTTAAATCCTTTCCTGTTGTTTCGTGTACGTTATTCTCTTTGTCTTGTCTCACTCTTTTCTGTTTGTTTTTCTTTCTTGTACGTGACTTTTTGTCTTTTTTTGTTCGTTTTGTGTTAGGGACCCCCCCATGGGTTAGGGTTAGGGTTAAATAGAGGGCAGGGGCACCCCCAACCCCACGAGGCACTGGCCGGTAAGGGTTTTGAGTCAGAGCAGGCCACCAGCAAGCTGGCAGCCTGAGGTGCACGGGCCATCGATGGGGCCGGGTGGTGGTGTCCCTGCCCTGATTCAAAAATTGCCCATATCTAGGGTAGTAGTGCACTTTCCGCATCACTGGGCCGTTCGCGACGTTTCCGGCATGTTTTTTGCCTTCTTCAGGCCGACCCAGTGTGTCTTGTCTCTGTCTTTCTGTTTTCTGTTTGCCTCTCCTGGCTTTTATACTTTTGTTAGCTCCTCCTACTTGTGCTTTTAGTTGAAAAAATTCTTTCTTAGTTTTTGTGAAACATTATTTTGCTTTTACTTGGTTTCTTTGACTTTTGTCTTTGTCTTACTGTTTTTCTCTTTGTTTTTCACTTGTTTTTCTCTATTTCTTTTCTTTCATCTCTTTGTTTTTCTCACTGTTTTTCTCTTTATCTTTCACTTGTTTTTCTCTTTGTTTTCTTTCATCTCTTTGTTTTTCTTTATCTTTTAATGGCACCCCCTGTCTGTTTTTGACATCCCGTCCTTGTGTTCACTCTATTTATGTTTATGGCACCCCCTTCCTTCCTTTAAATCCTTTCCTGTTGTTTCGTGTACGTTATTCTCTTTGTCTTGTCTCACTCTTTTTCTGTTTGTTTTTCTTTCTTGTACGTGACTTTTTGTCTTTTTTTGTTCGTTTTGTGTTAGGGACCCCCCCATGGTTAGGGTTAGGGTTAAATAGAGGGCAGGGGCACCCCCAACCCCACGAGGCACTGGCCGGTAAGGGTTTTGAGTCAGAGCAGGCCACCAGCAAGCTGGCAGCCTGAGGTGCACGGGCCATCGATGGGGCCGGGTGGTGGTGTCCCTGCCCTGATTCAAAAAATTGCCCATATCTAGGGTAGTTAGTGCACTTTCGCATCACTGGGCCGTTCGCCGGACGTTTCGGCAT
>NW_027052173.1:0-54207 GCF_036321145.2 Pelmatolapia mariae | reverse complement strand
GAGGAGGTGGAGGTGGTCTTCAGAGCGTCTCCTCCCTGAGAGCTGCTCCCCCCAGGACTGGACAGGTCAGAGTTCATCCACCATCATATGAGGGGACTGTGGGGAGAGCTGTGGATCAGCTGGAGGAGACAATCAGGAAACTCATGAAGAAGAAGTTGTTAGAGGCTGAGCTGCAGAGGGTGCAGCAGTATGAGGTGGATGTGACTCTGGATCCTGATACAGCACAACCGTGGCTCATCCTGTCTGATGATAGAAAACAAGTTTACTGTGGTGATGTGGAGAAGAATCTTCCAGACAACCCAGAGAGATTTTCTTACTGTGCTAATGTTTTAGGAGAGCAGAGTTTCTCTTCAGGCAGATTTTACTTTGAGGTTCAGGTTAAAGGAAAGACTGACTGGGATTTAGGAGTGGCCAGAGAGTCGATCAACAGGAAGGGAGAAATCACACTGAGACCTCAGGATGGTTTCTGGACTGTGTGCTGAGAAATGGAAATGAGTACAAAGCTCTTATTGGTTCACCACTCCCCCTCCGTCTTCATCCTGGTCCTGAGAAGGTGGGGGTGTTTGTGGATTATGAGGAGGGTCTGGTCTCCTTTTATGATGTAGGTGCTGCAGCTCTGATCCACTCCTTTACTGGCTGCTCCTTCACTCACAAACTCCACCCATTCTTCAGTCCCTATATGAATGAGGGTGGTAAAAACTCTGCACCTCTGATCATCTGTCCTGTCAATCAAACTGAGTCGATCAACGACTGATTTTATTTGATGAATGATTGATTTTTCTTGAAGGGAACAAATGAACATATTGAATGTAAATCCTCTACAGTCTCCATGTTTCTATAGAATCTGATCATCAGGACTCTGATTCACACTTTGATTCTCATGGAGTTTGATTTGAACAGCAGAAAAGTTGAATCAGGAAATGTTCCCACTGATGGAGACTCGAGCTGAAGAGCAAATATCAGAGAATAAATGTCCAAAAGCTTCATTTACAATAAAGTTTGTTCAATGCTTTGAGTGAATCCAGACTCATGTGTGGCTGTTATACGGAGCATCAGAGTCCAGCTGAGTTATGTTGGATACAAACTGCTTATTTTGGCTCTGTGAGGATTTTTGTTCACTGAAAACTGATAAGACGGAAAATATTCAAAGAACTCTGTAGAGATTCATGCATCCATGTTCTCCACCTGCAGGTGTGGAGGAGAAAGGTGGAGCACAGACTGCTGCATCCTTCCAGTCACATCATTTTGATGATTATATTTCCATGTTGTGATGATTTGGGTTAAAGAGAAACAGAGTTGAACGGCTGCAGTCACAGCATGAAGAAGATGCTGAAGCTGAGCTGTCAGTGAACATGTTTCACTGTGATTTGATTTGAAGAAAATAAAGTGTGTGTGGCTGCTGACAGCTGCAGTCTCTGTTAGTCTGCATGTTCAACACACACACAACTTTCCCCCTGAGGCAACGATCCAGCAACAACACAAAGAACAGCTGCACACACACACACACACACACACACACACACACTGTTCAGGGCTCGCAAAATTTCAAAATCCCTGGTAGCCCTTCGGGCAGGGACTCTTCAGTTTTTGGTAGCCCAAAATAAATTTAAGTAGCCCGAATAAAAAAAGGGAGCAATTTTTTTAATGTTTTGTTTCCTGTTTTGTTTCCGTTACAATATTATCGTTAAAGTATAATATTGTAACGGAAACAAAACATTAATCAAAAAATTGTTGAAACACAAATTACAATATTGTATAAAAATTACAATCATCAACTCAAATACTTGGTTGTAATTGAACAGAAATTTCTATGAACTTGTAAGAACTGTACAACAGGAATCAGTCTGTGTCAGATCCTGAATTTGAAATTTCCACTGGAGTCATGGGTCAGAGGCAAGTGGAACCAAGATCTAGGCCATTTGCTTTTTGAAGTTTGCAAAGACTGCTAAATTTTGCCAGTGGTAGTTCACTCTTTGCAACATAGTAGGCTGTTCTAAACAGATTTTTCAGGTTGATTTTTAGTATGTTATTTGCAGACTGAGCAATAATCCATTTCTTGCATTTCTCATGGGTTCTAATGGGGGCCTTTCTTAAAATTACTGGTCCCAGTAACAAAGGCACTTGTCGACTCAGAAATCGAGGGAAAATCAACAACACACCCGGCAGAACATTATGTTATTTACACGGGTGCCCATAAGTGGTCCGCATGTGCGCATTCGCTGTCAAAATAAAAGACGCGCACCAGATAAGAAGGGAGATTTCACTTGTCATGTTTGCATAGTAAACTAACGATTGATAAGACGATGTCAGAGGAATTGGTGCGCAAATTATCGTCACTCACCAATCAGTACTGTCGCTCTCTATACACAGTTTGCGCGATTGCAAAGTGAAAGCAAAAAACAAGCGCAAATTCAAATGCGATTTCAATATGTCACATATAGGGCTGCTCGATTATGGCAAAAATGATAATCACGATTATTTTCACTGAAATTGAGATCTCGATTATTTGACGATATTTATAACAATAACAATGTATTGAATAATGGCTTTAAAGATTGTCAAAAATAGTATAAAATAGTGTGCAAATACTGATAACAGTGCAAATGTTTGCAATATAAAAAATAAAATGTAAACATCTATGTTTAGTGAACTTTGCAGTGTTGCTCTGTGGTGCAGCTATGACACCAAAGTTTACACACCATGTCTACTTGATCCACGTCTGACTCCGCGAACCCATAATGTTTCCACACCACTGAAGGGTTTTTTACCTCTCTTTTCAACCAACGGCAGTCACTCTCCTCTCCAAATAACTTCTGCTTAGCTTTCCGAGCTTCCCTCTGTTAGCTACCTTCCCTTTTCCTCATAATTGTTGTGACGCATGTTAGAAACGCAGAGAGGTGCGCTCGATTTGCCACACGGAGCAGCGAGAGAGTAAAGCACGAGGGAGGTGCTAATAATCGGCTCAGTCATTTTTAATGATCGTTGAAAGCCCAGATGGTAATTTAGATTAAAATTCGATTAATTGAGCAGCCCTAGTCACATATTGGCAGTGGTTCACCGATGCCAATGACATATTTACCCAGCTACATTTCCGAAAGAATGCAAAAGCATTGACATATATTTTTCCTTCCTATGATAGCCCGACGGGCAGGGCAGGGATAGATTCTGGTAGGCCCGACTGGAAAAATCGCTAGCCCCGGGACGTCGGGCTAGCGATTTTGCGAGCCCTGCTATTAAAGAACACTTTACTGTTTAAGGCAGAATTCCTCCTTCTTCAGTAACAATGGTTTGAGGTCACTACCAGTGTCTACAGTGGTTTTGGCTTAGTAACAATTTATACAATTTACTGAAAACATGTGTTTTTCTTTATGCCGTACAAACTATTTTAAAAGAGCTTTGATCACAACATCTTTGCTTTTCCCCCCAAGCGGTTATTCTGATTACTTTATCTGGTTTAACTAACAAAGGCTTAAAATTTAACTCTTAACCTGATTTAAACTCCTTTAATTTCTCATTAACTCAGACTTTTAATTTATTTCCTTGTTTGATGTATTATTTCTTTATCCTGGTTTTATTTTTGCTGATCCTGTTTAACCTGACCTTTGACCTATTAATTTTAACTTAACTGTACTCTTGTTTTGACCTTTGACCTACTTATTATTATTACGCTGTTTTTTCCCCTCCAAAATGACCTCCAACAAGAAAGCCTCATTTCTGCTGATTAACAGTGAAGAAATTCGATTAAATTAAAATCAAACTGAATTGAATCAAATCATGGATCGAATCGATTCAGGACCTTATGAATCAGATCAAATCGATTCTAGAAATCAGTGACGATACCCAGACCTAAAGCTCACTACTAGCCTGTAATACAGATACTGGTATTTGAAATTACATGGTGGTGGATAAAAAACTGTCATTTTGTCAGAGAGATTTTACTCTATGTCAGGGGTGTCAAACTCATTTTAGTTCAGGGGCCACATGGAGAAAAGTCTATTCTCAAGTGGGCCGGACTGGTAAAATCATTGTATATATAACTTAAAAACAACAGCTTCAGATTGTTTTCTTTGTTTTAATACGATCAACATAAAAATAAAGCTAGAGCCTGTGGACAGTATGTTCAAAATAGTACAGGCACAACACAGCTATTAATCTTAAAACACCTCAAGTTATTTGAAAATTCTGAAGACAAAGCACACACAAGCACACAGTGCCTCAGTGATTCACAGAAGTATATCACAGATCACAGAACTACATCAGGGTGTCTCATGCAGCACTTTCAGTGGGGTTGCATAGTTTATTTGACTCCTGATACCTGGCATCTTTTAGCTTTCACCAGCTCATCAATATCAGGCTTCACATCCTGAGCAGCAGCTAACTTCAGGATGTGATTCAAGTGCTTGTGTGTGAGCCTTGAGCGCAGTTTTGTTTTATTTATGCTCATTACAGAGAAAACTTGCTCACAAAGATACGTGGTTCTGAACATGCACAACAGTTTTGCAGCAAGGGCTGTCAAGTTGGGGTAACCCGGCAAGAGATTCTGATAGAATGTGTTCAAGCCAGCTGCAGCAAATTTGCCCTTCAAATCCGAGTCACACTGCAAGTCTATTATTTCAAGTTGGATCCTGACGGGCAGATCAAACGGATTCACGGTGAACGGCGTCTTTCTCCAGTTCACCAAAAATCTGAAATCGTTGCTCAAACTCTAGTAACAGTCCCGTTATTTTATCTTTGAACCTCTTCATATCTGCCACACTTTGGATCGTGCACACATTTTTCAGACAGGGTGTTACGGG
The DNA here is from genome assembly GCF_036321145.2 of Pelmatolapia mariae. NCBI lineage: Eukaryota > Metazoa > Chordata > Actinopteri > Cichliformes > Cichlidae > Pelmatolapia > Pelmatolapia mariae. The sequence continues at coordinate 49,411 of NW_027052173.1, read as the reverse complement.
TTCGAAATTGGTAGAGAGTACAAAACCAAGACAGTCCAGAAGGTTTGGGTCAAAGCGATCTTTTATTGAAGTACACGCGCGGGAAGACAATCACTGCACACATCAGCAAGGGTCTTCGCCAAAATTATACTTCAGATTGCTTTTATAGCATCAGGGTATTATGACGCCCCCTCTTGCGTTTACAATCACATAATTTGCATGTACAGAACATTCATGTATTTTAAGAATTAACTGCAGCATAGAGGTTCCTCTTTTTTGGCATCTTCTTCCAAAGAAGGCAATAAACTCAGGCCTCTGTGGTCTCCAGGGGCTGGTCCTCTCCACTCGTCACCTGTTGTCAAGACAGAAGCTCCAGTGCAGCATGTTAACTGAGTGCCTTCAGGCCTCTACTCAAATCTGTTTCTAGGTTATATGTAGTATATATATGTGTTTTGTAAGCATGTGTGCAATCTTTCTTAAGCTCCCGGCTTCTTAACCAATGGATCACCCAGACATAACGCTGAATGAAGCTTGTGACCTTTAATTACCTGGGAAAGCTTCAACTCTTTATGGCCACAGAACTGCAATATGTGTGTAAAGGTATAACAATGTAAAAATGGTTATGACTGCACCTGTGAAAGATTAATATGGTGTCAGTATGTTTAAATGTCTCAAGGCCATCTTAAAGCTATATGCAGTATGATTAATGCTATGGCAAGGCTATGAAATATATTGTAGCAATGAAGCAATTTTCCTTTATCCTCACAATCCTCCTTTTGACCTCTTGCCCACAAGAGGTCACCACACCGTGTGCTGTGTCACTCCTCGGCCCACTCAGTCATTTCTATGTCCATCAATGGCATCATAGACACCGGGGTCACCGCCCCGGGGTCCACTGCCCTCGTAATTACCTTTTCCAACAATCCTCTGACACAAGGAATGAGACAGCATCCGCAGGTGACCAAAATCCCTAAAAAAGCAGATACAGATAGCATGGCAGACACTACAAACCCTTTCCACTGCCCGAACACGGATGTCATCCAGCCCTCAAAGGGATTCTCAATTCCAGAGTCTTCATGCATGGTCCTGGACAACGTTTTAAGACCTTCCAGAGCTCGAGTAACTGAGCCATCTGGGGCAGTGTTATTGGGGATGAAAGTACAACACAGGTCACCAAACATAGCACAGACCCCTCCCCTCTCAGCCAGAACCATGTCGAGAGCGAGTCTATTTTGGACCCCCATTAATGAGGTCGGACCCAACTGCTCCGCCACTCCCTCAAAGGCATCCCTGGTCAGGTTTGAGAGTCTCAGCAGATTATAATGAACATAGTTTATTCTGTCCACGTTCTTGTTTGGGGTCACTGGAAAAAGAGCAGAATAATAGGTAAGTTTTCAAAACCAGCTGCTACTTGATCTGCTAATTTATACTCGTTGGGAACTCCCCTGGGCACTCCTATGGAGTCAATCCAGGTGGGTGAATCCATCCTAGGGTCGTATGCATGTGTCCCCTTACCCAATACATGTCGCTTACGTCTGGCTGCCAGTGTGCGTGTGTTACTTTGGGGCATGACTGTCACTCGGTTGCCTATTAATATCAGTTGAGCTCCCAACCTTACCATTGCACAGGTCCCGACACTTCCCAGTGGGACACGGACCAAAAGAGTTCTCTGCCCACAATAATAGTACAACCCACTTCTTGCCCAGGTGCCAATTAATGTGTTTGAGTGATTTTTTACATTGGTGGTTCTTCCTGTAAGTGTCGTAGCGCACCAACTGGGGTCGATATCTCCCAGCGTGTATTTCATTTTATCTGTAGAGAACTTAAAGCAAGTGTAGTTATCTTTTTTGGGTCTGAATGGTCCTACCTGTGTATGTCTGTCAATTGGCGGGAAGAGGCTGGCCAAGATTGAACAATTGCCAGTACTCACCGCTTCTCTTGTAATTCGTAGCATACAGTCGTACCCCCATTTGTCCTCTGGATACAGTGGAGCGGGTTCTGTAAACAAACGCGGCCTAGCCGAAGCACAAGCCACACAGTTAGATACATCTTGTTCTTTGGCATTTTGAGCCACCCAGTCCAGCCACAGATTACTGTCACTGAAACCGGTGGCGCGTTCAATTAAGTCCTTAGGCTTCAACCTAGTGTAATCCACGATCAGGACTCGTCTCTTTTGCTCCTCACGGGCAACAGTTAACGACCCGTTTCCCCAATTCCCTGTACTATTTGTGACCGGAGGTCCTGTGTCTGGTTTGGGCTTTGAGTTTACTAAATTCACTCTAATCACACCTGTCGGGTCTGTCCCTGAAACATCTACCCCTATTACCAGGTAGAACACGCCTCCCGGACTACTTGACCTGGGCAGAGAGCTCCATGGTCCCAGAGAGAGGGTGATAGGGTTCTGTGAAGCAGAAAAGTCCCTCTGGATCGCTATCCCTTTCAATCCTTCAGGGACGTGTGGCTCCCACCTCACTCCCGTCCAGGCTACCACATTGCTCCACCCAGGAATGCACCACTGCCCTGCGGTATATGACGCTAGTACTGGGCGGATTCCCCGGCTGGAGTGAGGGTTCCCTCCCCGGGTACAAATATCCGGGTGACTGCAAATCCACACGTCATATCCCCTCCAGCTGCTGTTTGCTCCTTTGCAATTAATCACTTCACACAAATCAAAAGAGTACGAGCTTGTGGACCCTTTAACGTAGTCCAATTCTATGCCATTATATGCGCTGAGACACCCATCCCTTTTACCTGATACCTCACGCTTGGGTCTCCTTAATGGCCACATTTCAGTGTTCTGTTTTTCAGTCAGTGGAGGGCTGGGCTGACCTCCGTGCTCGGGTGGGCTGCGCCGGGCGGTCTGCCAAAAATACACAAAAATACATATGGCCAAAAGTAATACTATCTTATATAACAGCCATGTGGTTGTGAGAAGCATTTTTACCAATTTCCTCTCCTCACGCTTCTTGCTACGTGCCTGTAAGTCAAATGTGTGCATGGTGTCGTGTGAAATTTCTACTTCTGACATGAAAATATATATATATATTTGGTTTTTTTTGTTTTTTTTTTTTAATTTGTTACCACTCCCTTGCGTTGGCGTGGGGATCTCCTCCTTGGCTGTTCTTCTTGCTTCGGCCTCCCAGGTGGACTACTGTTCGGCCCGTTGCACGGGGGAGAGGATTTATTCTGCCTCTGGCTGTCGTCAGCACCTGTGTTCAGTGGAGCTGGGTCGTTGTCCACCAAGCTCTCGTCTGCTGCAGCACACTGCGTCCAGTGATACCAATTTTCACCTTTTCCTTTCAAACGGACCGCTGTGGCCGTCCGGGCCGTCACCTCGTAGGGTCCGGTCCAGCGAGGCTCTTTCCACTTCCGCTTTATGACTTTCAGCCACACTGCTTTTGCCTCTGGAACCTCTCCTTCTGCCGTGGGCCTCCCGGCGGTCACCTGTTTTGTGAAATTGGACACAATAGCCTTTAACTCATTAAAATATTCAGCATGAGACCTGTTACTTCTCCTAGACTGTTCTTTCGCCGGAACCACCGTCCAAGGTGCCGGAAACTGCCGTCCTGTCAGCAGCTCATAGGGCGTGAAACCTGTGGATTGGTTAACAGAGCATCTTATGGTCATCAAAGCAATGGGCAGGGCTGCAACCCAATTCAACCCTGTCTGTGCACATATTTTAGCCAGTTTGTTCTTCAAATTTAGGTTCATTCTTTCTACTTTCCCTTGGGACTGAGGATGGTACACTGTCCCGAATTTATGCTGGACCCCCAACATTCTCTCCACCTCTGCTAAATCCTGATTTCTAAAATGGGTCCCGTTATCTGATCTAATTCTCTTGGGAAACCCATGTCTTGGGATGTAGTGGTTAATCAGACATTTAATCACACTTTTTGCATCCTCTCTTTTAGTCGCCCATGCCTCTGGCCAGCCGGTCAGAGCATCCACACATACCAACAAGTACCTTACTCCTCCTGGTCCTGGATCGACCATGTCGGTGAAGTCAATCACAATTTCTTCTCCTGGTCTCTCTGGCATGAGGAACTTACCTGCTTCTGGCTTCACCACTGGTTTTGGATTGTGTGCCCCACAGATCAGACACGTTCTGGCTTTTTCTTTTATCATGTCTCTCAAGTGAGGGTGCCACCAGTGACACAAGTTTCTCTCCATCTGTGTCACTCCTACGTGGCCAAGTCCATGTGCCTCACTTACCTTCTTTTCAGCCAGCTTAGCTGTCAGAGCCGGTCGCCCGTGGGGTCCTCTCCACAGACCTCCTTCTTTCCGGGCTCCTCGGGCCTGCCACACCTCCTTTTCCTCTTGGGTGGCTTCTTCCTGCGCCTTTCTGGCTTCTTCCTACACATCAGCGGTTGGCTCTTCTTCAGCAATAACTTCCACCATCTGCCTTCGTCCTTTGTAGCCGGCAGCTTCTTTAGCGGCTTCATCTGCTTTCTGGTTCCCTTTGGCCACCATTGTATTTTCTTGAGAGTGTGCTTTGCATTTTATGATGCTTACCCTGTCTGGGTCGTTCAGAGCCTCTTCCAGTTCCTCCATTTCCTTCTTATGGCATATTGGGGCATTAGTTGCTGTTCTGAAACCTGCTCTCTTCCATTGAGCGAGTTCCACGTGAGCTGCCCCAAACGCATAAGCTGAATCGGTGTAAATGTTCACCTTCATGTTCTTGGCCAGTCTCAGGGCTCGAGTCAGGGCTATTACTTCCGCTCTCTGTGCTGACTGTTGACCCTCTATTCTTCCAGCTTCTTTTACCTCATACTGTTGTCCTCTTCTGGAAACCACGGCGTAGCCTGCTTTCAGTCCTTCTTCATCCCGGTGACAACAGCCATCTGTGAACCAGTCCTCCGCACCTACGATAGGCTCTGCTTTCAGATCTTCTCGGACTTTCTCTTCAGCTTCAGCTCTTTTGGCACAGTCATGTGGTTCCCCTGACCCCATCAAGTCTGCCATGTTTATTCCCTCATGTGTGAATGTCAAGTTTGGAGCATCTAGGACTTTGCTCAATCTCTGTTGTCTCAGTGGTGTCATTGTGAAGGCTTGTGAGTTCACATAGGCTACTACACTGTGTGTGGTGAGCACTTTAAGTGGATGTTCTCTTACTACATGTGCTGTTTTCTGAATGATTTTTGCTATCCCAGCTGCGTGCTGTGTGCATGGGGGATGCCTGACCTCTGTTGGATTTAATCTTATGCTGACATACATAAGCACATCCCTACCTCCTCCTTTTTTCTGAAACAAGACCCCATTTACAATCTCATTTGTTTCAGAAACATCAAGATAAAATGGTTCGTCATAGTTGGGTGTGGCCAGATCTGTGGCTCTTGACAGATCTTGTTTCAGTGAAATGAATGCTGTCTCTGTGGGTGGTGTCCATGGTAATTCAGCCTTAAGGTTTCGAACGCCCACCTTTTTTATCAGGTCCCTTAAGGGGGCCGTTTTACCCGCATAGTTGGGAATGAACTGTCTGCTGTAACCTGTCAACCCAAGAAAGGAAAGGAGCTCCTTCACAGTTCTTGGTTTTGGGTGTGTCAGAATCTGGTCTCTGTGTGTGTTCATCAAACCCACTGACCTGTGTGCGATGACTCGGCCCAGAAATGTTACTTCCGGTCGTACCAACTGCAGTTTTTCTTTACTGACTTTGAACCCACATTCTGCCAATCGGTTCAGAACCACAAGCGAGGCTGCTGTGCAGGCGGATGCTGACGGGGCTGCGATTAGAAGGTCATCAACATACTGAATTAATGTACAACCTTCAGGCAGGTGGCATGGTGACAGTGCGTCCTTCAACACCTGATTGAAAATGCCTGGGGACAAGGCAAAACCCTGTGGCAGGCGTGTGTATCTGTATTGCTGTCCTCTGTATGTGAATGAAAAAATGTCCCTGAGTGACTCATGCAGGGGGAGACAAAAGAAAGCATTAGCAAGATCAATACATGTAAACCACTTTTGGTCCCACGAAATGGCTGTTAAAGCCGTGTATGGGTTTGGTACAGGCACGGTGTCTGTACGTAGTATTGCATTAATGGCTCTCAAATCGTGTGCCATCCTATACTTTCCTGTCCCGCGCTTTTCCACTGGCAGAATAGGTGTGTTCCAAAATGACTGAGAAGGCTCGAGCACACCTACTTCCAACAACCCCTCAATGGTTTCTGCGATTCCTTCCTCAGCTTCTGGTTTGTGTCTGTACTGGGGCCTCTCAATTGGCACCTCCGATTTTAGCTGAAACAGGACGGGTGAACAATTGGCCAGGCCAACATCCGTGGGCCCTGTTGACCACAAACTGTCAGGGAGCTGTGAAAGCGCTGCAACTGCGTCAGGGTGGTCTGTTTTTTCCCTGCCGTGTGTTCTTGAAAGTTCTTTGTGTTCTACAACCACCGCGTCGTTAGACAGACAGGTGATTCGATAGGTTTTGCACATCGGCGCATACCAAAGATTTGGAATTTGAGTACTTTGCCACCAGCCGTTTATCCAGGGCCCGCTTGACCATCGGACCCAACTCTCTGGCCTGATGACCGACGTGGACCGCCAAAGTGACATGGGGAGCTGAATCGGAGCCCATCTCGTACCAAAGCAGTTGTTCGTCCGTCAATTTCACAGCCGCTGCTACTCCTTCCGGGCCCACATAAATGTTGTGGCAACGCACGTTCCAAATTTGACCTTCGAGGTCAGATTCAAACTGTTCTCGGTACGTGTCATCGTCGTCCCTATCATAAAACAGAGTGACGTGGTAAGGGTCACGCGGCGGGGTGTAGACGGCCAGGCTCATTATCCAGGGTCTCCACAGCTCATATTGTCTCAGAATGCCGTCTTCCACCAGCCTCCCCCAGTAAATCTCGGCTGTAGCTTGTTCAGAGTCTTGGATCAGATATTGAGTCTTTGAATGTGTCCCCAGGCACGGGAACTGTTTTCCTCCTGGAAGAGTAACAATCAGTCCATCTGCAGAACACATGATGGTAGCTCCCAGTTTCACGAGCAGATCCCTGCCCATGAGATTTACAGGTACCTGCGGCAACACCACATATCTGTGCTTCAAAGTCTGATTTCCCAGCTTGGTCAGTGCTGGATCAGTTAGTGGCAGAGTCATTGGAACCCCGGAGAAACCAACCACGCTCACAGTGTGGTCTGAGATTGTTGCACTGTTTGGTGTGGATATAAGCGTTGAGTAGGTCGCTCCAGTGTCCACCAGGAAGGTCAGTGGTGTTCCTTCCACAGTCATTGACAGCATGGGATCTGCCATTCCCACACCGTCCGGTTTCTCAGGGCCCCGTCAATATTGCTCTTCCCAGCCCCAGTCTGCCACTGGATACTGGGCGACTGGCGCTGCACCTGGGTTAGGAGCTTGGTGTCCACCTCTGTATACACCTCTTCCTCTGGGAGCTCCACGTGCCTGGGTTTGGTAGCCTCGCTGCTGACTGTTTTGGCTTGGTCCGGGGCATTCTCGCGCCCAGTGTCCGTCAGCTCCACATCTGTAACAGGCATTCCAAGACGTGTAGCCGGGATTCCCCGTACCACGAGCCCTTTGTCCTCTCCCAGCGTAACCACCACGCCCTCTGTATGGTCTAAACGCCCCCCAATTTCCCGCGGGTTGTCTCTGCCTTGGTGCGTTGACGGGCCAGCGGTCATCAGGATACAGGTTGGGGTCCAGATCTGGCCATTCAGGCACGGGATCAGGCTGTGGCTTTGCCACCATCATTTTCTTTGTGGCTTCCTTACTTTCCTTCTTTCTTTCGCTTGCTTTTTCTTTTGCTTCCGCCAGCTGTAGCTTCACCAGCCACGCCTGCGCTTCTTCCAACTCCCTTTTCTGCTTGTTCACGTCATCCTGTTCCCACGTCAACCTGTGCGTTAAATGCCTCTCCCATTGGGTGGAGTCAGCGACAGCAAAGTCTGGATTTTTCTCCAAATCAGTTCTCACCTGCTTAGGCAGCCCTGCCAGCACCGCAGCTCTAAACCAAGCTCTTGACTCTCCTTCTTGACCAGGATGTATCCCTGTTTCTGACATCCACTGCTCTTTTGCTCTTGCTAGAAACTCTAAGGGTGTGTATTGTGGATCCCAGACTATTTTAGGAATGGCTCCCGTGTTTGGGGTAGGGTACTTCTCACGCACTGCGTCTGCTAAAGCATTTCGCACTTCGCGATATGGCATGTTATTGGCGTAGCGAGTTGTTCCTGCGATTTCTTCCACGTCCGCCAGGGCGCCCCCTAGCATAACTCTTCCGGCGGCCGCACGGAAGTCGCCAATCGCAATTTCCTCTCCTTCTGTCAACATGTCCAGTTTCCTCAGCCATTTTGCTCCTCCTTCTGTGATGGGTGGCAGTTGTCTAACCAATGCTTCCAGATCTCTTACCTTATATGCTCGGTAGATTGGTTCATGTTTGGGGCCCACTATCAGCGGCAAACTCCAGCCTGGTCTCGTGACTTCATCCTCATAGTCCACTTCCCTGCTCTTCCTAGTCTTCCCCGAGCTCTTTGGAATGTCAAACACTGATTTGCGTTTCCCTCTGGCAGTGGACTTCGGTTTTGTGGTTGGATGTCTGTACACTGTTCTACTGCGCAAATCCAGGTTTTTATCCGGGTCACAGGCGCCTCCTCCTTTAATCTCCTCCTGTTCTTCATCCGTCTCGTCTTCCGATGAAGTCTTGCAGTCTTTTATGTCCTCCTCCATCACTGTCTTCAGGGGTTTCTGCCCTTTGGATGCAGTCTTCCGGTCCTTTATTTCCTCCTCCACAAGTTCCTTCAGGGCTTTTTGCTTCACGACGGTCAACGTTTCTACTACCGCCAGTAGAGCGTCTCGGTCCTCGTGCATACGCCCATGAACTTGCCCGTCCCAGAGGTCCTTCTTCTTTGTAATCTGCTTGCCTGCCTGGCTGGGTCCCTGTCCTATGTGGGTCGGCAACTCAGCAAACTCTGACCTTCTTTCTTCCTCATCTGGTGAGGTCACATCTTCAGTCGTGACAGCAGGTGAGGCTTCGGTGTGAGACACCCCCGTCCCTGCCGTTTCTCCTGATGGGTGCTGCATCGTCCAAGCCCGGCGACACGATGTCACACCAGGACCTGTGGCACAGGCTGTCTGTGTCCCTGCATTCTCCATGTTCTGCGGATCCCACCACCGTCATTTCCTCAGGTTGGGTTGGCGTTGTCATGCCCATGACGACGTTTGCGAGTCCTCCTACCACAACGCCAGTTTGTCCAGCAGGGCCATGCACTTGTCCTCCTTCTAAGGTCATTACTGGCATCACATAAGGGGGAGGAGCCTCCGCTCCACCAAGCTGTGGCGGGGCACTGGGAAGTTGGGTGATCCACGGGTATATTGCTGGTGTGTGAGGGTTATTTACTCCTTCGCTCTTCAACGTGAGTTTTATCATCTTGTCCTCCAGCTTTTCATTGTCTTCCTGTAATTTCTGCAGTAATTTCATTATACTCGCCGTGTCCTCTTCCTTTGCTGGCTCAGACTGTTCCACTTTTTCCTTCATCCAAGACGACACTGCATTGCACATCATCATCCACTTGCAGCAGTTACCATGCATTGCCTTCAGGGCCGTCATTTCCTTTTTTGTTTTCCGGTTGACTGAGCGGCCTCCTGATTCATCCTGTAAGTTTTTCAGTTTCTTCTCACATCTCTCTCCCTCTGTTTTAAGCACAGCATCCAGAGCTGTCCTTTCATCTGTCCCTTTGTGTTGTAATTCAAAAATTTTGCTTACCTCTGCTTCCATGGCTCGGCACTCCTTTTCGGCTGCTTTAGACGAACCTGTACAGGCCATCCTTATGGCCTTTTTCAGCTCCTCCATCTGATCTTTCAATGTTTTGTAACGTCTCTGTCCGTTGGCCGAGCTGTCCGCCATTTTGTGTCTTCCTGTAAGACAGCACTTACCTCTTCAAAATGGCTGCTGTCGGCTCCTCCCTGTCAGTCACCCCCAGGCACTTCCCTGTTCAGCTCAGAGCTCGTCTCTCCGCTCTAACAGTCACTTCCTCTTTTTAATCCTGCTTGGTGACACACACAACAGTGAACTCAGGATCCACCACATAATTTAGCTATTCAGTCAGCCCCTTACCAATAACCCAAAGGCAATCAACAAGGTAAACTTAGAAAAATAAAAAATACCCACCACTCAACGTAATAAGTATTATGTTAGTGTGTTACCTTTAGTTATGTGTATAACAATGTGTACAAACCCATTTCTTTACTCCTCAAGGGACCTTAGTGTGCCTGTCAGGAAACAGACCCACTGCCTGTCACACCCTAGTGAGCAAAGAGGAACCACAGCCTAGCTCTGTGGGGACCAAGCATCTCTTCAGCAAATGCCGTCTAGTAATACACCACACTGTATCAGTCAAAATCAATTGTTTAAAACTCCAAAACCAATAGGTCAAACATTTACATTGTCACCCCAAATACATAGCCATTATAACACAGCATGAGCATTATTACTATGCTTGGCCACTCCCCTGATCTTGTGATGGCCCTGGAACAGTCTCAACTTCCTCGCACAGGTCTACTATTGTACTAAATAATGAAAAGCTCGTGGTCAACCACCATACAATTTCTGCTTCTGTAATAATTGTGGCCACCTCGATCTCTACAGGGTCGTCAGGTGCGTCCGCCCTTTCACCACGGAAAACACGACTCGCCCTGAACTGGCCCTGTCCCAGAGGAGTAATTTTTATTCTGCAGTACCCAAAAGTCAACATCTTCCTGTGTCAATGTGTGTTGTTTTTATTATGAAATGTAACAGAAAATTAACTTATCTCCACACTGTGTTCAGCTCCGCAGCACATAAATGCAACTGAAAAATGTCACATAAGCATATAACACAACAATCGTTTCTGACTCTACAATTCTGCGGCCTCCTCGCTATTTTCTTCCACTATCTCACGCAGCGTGGTTACCAAACGCAAGCAGTCATGTAATAACAAAGGGAATTCTGTTTCAGTCAAGTTTACAGTGATACTGTAGTCATGATCAGTGAGTCCTACTTCACAACAAACACGCACCTCTGTTTCCACCCACCATGTTTGACCGTCCGTCATTGGAGTCAACACAAGACTGAAAGTAAATCCAGTCATATCTCTACGATCTGGCCCCAAAACAGGATGTTGTCTTTCATCCATTAAATGTACATGTGATCATCAATATTTACAATACAATAGTCCACAAGCAGAAATGCAATGCAATCTATCCGGTCCACTGAAAGTCAATATCAAAATCCGGAAAGGCACAAACACAAAAGGCCGGAAAGGCAGGAGGCCTATCAAATTCAACAGATAGTACTTATTTCAGAGATGTGTAAAACAATAACCATACTTCTAAATTACGTTTTTCATGTACTGAACATCGTAAACAACAACAACAATGCAAATATAATAGACATAAAGACATTTCTTCCCTTAAAACACAGACGTAAGTTGTCCTGAACCCAGTCTCTGCAGTCAGTCATTAGGTCACTCATTAGTAAACAGGAAATGTCACTCTAAAAAGTCACAGGCATCTCATTTACATAGACACAGACACACAATGTAAAAATAACCAGCTTGCTGCAGTGCCCGTGGCAGACAGAGCTTATATAGAGGCATAGAAATTATAACTACAAATTATCACACAAAGACGTCTTAAAAAGTAAATAATATTTACAAGGCCTGAAAGCGAACAACCTACCAAATTTTGAAAAAATTTACTCTAACGGTCCGACCGATAAACTCCCTGAGTTTTTTGTAATCAATTGTAACCAGTCTCGGCCCCGGGCCGTGGTCAAATATCTAAGACCCTACACAATTTAAAAGCGTCCAACGCCCAAGTTCCGAACTTTACTGACCAAAAAAGTGCAAACCACCGTCCCGGACGGCAAAGTGGTCCAACCACTAGTTATTCTGGAGTGCCCCAGGCTCCACAGTGACCAACTGACTATCCCTCAACAGAGGACAAGGTCGAAGCGTCCTTGACCTTGGCAAGCGTTACCTCTGAGCAATGCACTTGTTAGACTCCCAGAGTCCCGTTCTATAAAATTTAATTATTTAGAAGACACCCCAAAAATCACAAACCCACCATATCGGTGTCCAAGGCCGGCTTTATAATCAATTGAGACATAACTGTCACACAATTCACCAATTACCTGTCATACTAATTTCCTTTACCACTGTAATTACTTTAACTTGTCTTAATTCACTTTTCTCATACACTTATTACTTCTTCACAACCATTTTAACTTCACTTAATCCTATTTTCTCTTATATTCAGTACTGCTCCATATGTATATCATATCCGGAATAACAACTTCTGAAATGATCACAACACAAACAATTACCAGTAATCTAATGAGTAGACTTTTAATTTCAATCATCCAATTCGGCACACTTCGGAATATTTCAACAGGTAGTGCCTACCTTTTGAGATGGGCTGCCCTTTGTCCACTCAGATCGATCACCGGATCCTGTCTGCGCGACCCCCTAGGACGTCCACAACGCCACTCTCTCCTTAAACCAACACCGGCCAATGCACCAAATGTTACGGGTTCGAAATTGGTAGAGAGTACAAAACCAAGACAGTCCAGAAGGTTTGGGTCAAAGCGATCTTTTATTGAAGTACATGCGCGGGAAGACAATCACTGCACACATCAGCAAGGGTCTTCGCCAAAATTATACTTCAGATTGCTTTTATAGCATCAGGGTATGATGACGCCCCCTCTTGCGTTTACAATCACATAATTTGCATGTACAGAACATTCATGTATTTTAAGAATTAACTGCAGCATAGAGGTTCCTCTTTTTTGGCATCTTCTTCCAAAGAAGGCAATAAACTCAGGCCTCTGTGGTCTCCAGGGGCTGGTCCTCTCCACTCGTCACCTGTTGTCAAGACAGAAGCTCCAGTGCAGCATGTTAACTGAGTGCCTTCAGGCCTCTACTCAAATCTGTTTCTAGGTTATATGTAGCATATATATGTGTTTTGTAAGCATGTGTGCAATCTTTCTTAAGCTCCCGGCTTCTTAACCAATGGATCACCCAGACATAACGCTGAATGAAGCTTGTGACCTTTAATTACCTGGGAAAGCTTCAACTCTTTATGGCCACAGAACTGCAATATGTGTGTAAAGGTATAACAATGTAAAAATGGTTATGACTGCACCTGTGAAAGATTAATATGGTGTCAGTATGTTTAAATGTCTCAAGGCCATCTTAAAGCTATATGCAGTATGATTAATGCTATGGCAAGGCTATGAAATATATTGTAGCAATGAAGCAATTTTCCTTTATCCTCACAAGGGGAAGTGAGCTGCATCACCACCAGCCAGCTGTGTCTCCCACAATAACAGCTTCAACTTGAAAGAACGTATGCTGTCATAATACTGCGTGACAACTTTGTCGCGTCCTTGCAGCTGTTTGTTCAAGTTATTCAGGTGCTCTGTAACATCCACCATAAATGCAAGGTCCTGCATCCATTCTGCGGAATGAAATTCTAACACTGGTTTGCCCTTTTCTTCCATAAACTGTTCAATTTCTTCTCGTAAATCAAAGAAACGCTTCAGCACAGCACCTCGGCTCAACCATCTTACCTCAGTGTGGTATGGCAGGCCATAGATGTGGTCTTTCTCTCTGAGAAGGCTGTCAAACTGACAGTGATTAAGGCTTCTGGATGGGATGAAATTAACAGTTTGGATGACCACCTTCATGACGTTATCCATTTTCAGTGACTTACAACACAAAGCCTCCTGGTGCAAAATACAGTGAAAAGTCCAAAAATCACGTCCTCCATTTGCAGATTGCACTTTATCTCTGAACTTTTTTACAACGAGTGCTTTCTTCCCGAACATTGAGGGCGCACCATCTGTAGCCAGGCTGACAGCGTGGGACCTGTCCACTCTGATCCTGTCGGCAACTGTGTTTCTTGTCATGTTGAGTACAACAACAAGGCGCATAGACCGGAAGGAAGTCGTCGTGACGTCAACGTCCCGCCTTAAGATTTAAAAATATCATTTTTTGTTGTAACCCTCAAACTCAATGGTAATGAAACGATACTTATTTTTCACTTTTTCAAACGACAACATCAGCACTTTTCGTACCTCCGTTCTTGCGTTCACTGTGCGCAACTGACGCACGCCGAGTCAGACGCTGTACGCTGCTTCAGGAGCAAAGCTATTGTCCGTCAATTTGTCGAAATCATCCTGTGGCTCTTCCCATCGATCTCCCCTTCGCTCACAATTTGCAGATAATTGGTGTCTCTACATGATCGATTGACAGTGTGAGATGACAGATGCTCCATTTTCTACTCAATGCGCGTCTATTTCCAAAGCAGTTTCTTAGCTTTCCATCAATGACTACTTCCAGGTCAGAGGTCATTCAACCGCAGCTGCATTTAAAAAATGATTTTGAAGGGAAAAATAAAATCTAATTTGCTTTTGGTCCATGCTTTTATATTTAATTTGTTTGTATTGCAGTGTGGCCGTCTGAGAGAAAATACTTTTGAAAGCTTTTGAATACATTTGAAGAAAAAAAGTGTGTTTGTGTATTTTTGTTCTTTTTTTTAGGCATAAAGACCTTTATATTTTTTAAAAAATATAAAGGTCATCGATAGTGACACACAACACCACTCTTTTTTTCCACTTTCTAAAGCAGAAAGACGCACTCAAAACCTGAATTTTTGGCTTTACTTTGTTCAATGCTCAAAAATGAAAAAAAGGGCACCACCTGGTGGACAAATAAAAAAATTACAATTTTAAGGCCCGGACTCCAAAATATTACCCTGGCTTTGAGGATGCGGCTACAAATAGTCCTAATGATGATGCATTGAAAAATAGCGTTTATAATGGGTTTCAATGGGGCACAAATCGACCACTAGGACGACCAATAGTGTAAGTTTATTTGTAGCTCAGCCACTGAAGCTAATTTAAGGAAGTCAGACTGAAATTTTAAAATAAAATGTAACAAAACTTTTTTTTGGAAAATTTGGCTATATTCCATTCAACACAGTGCAAATGGCTTGGATTTGAAAAACACAAAAGTCGATTTAGATTGTTTACTAAAATGGAGAGGTTTCTTATTGTCAGTTGAATTTTTTGGTTTTTTAATTGTTTGTGGTTTTGCAGGCCTAAACTTTCTTTCAGTGTTAACCTGCTGATTTGGGTCTGAAGAACAAACTGATCAGAGATCAAATGGTCACATGACCAATGACCTGCACTGCAGCAAACTGCACTGATTGGTCACTGTTCCCATAGATCAACTATCAGCAGCGCCTTCCAGTGGTGGAAACGGAGATAATAAATGTGCTAAAATGAGGTGCTCAGCAATGAGGCAGTTGTGAAAAAACTCACAGCACAGACAGACACTCTATCTTAACCTCCTAAGACCCGAATTCTTCCACTGCATGCATTTTTAATTCCTCTTTGATATTTGGACATATTGGGGCCCAATGTAAAAACAAAGAATTTCCAGATTTTCTTTTTGCCTTATTTTTGTTTCTAACAAAAATGAGAGCCACATATGAGCATATTCGTTTAAAATTTTGATAGAACAGTAGCAGTATAATGTCCTTGTAAGTTGATATCAGGCCCTTGTAGAGCAAAATTCAGTATTTTGGTCTAAATAACCCAAAATGTGATGTCCACATATGTGGACGCCAGGTCCTAGGAGGTTAAAATCCTCTCTGCAGGTTCCGCGATGCCATCACCTCCACAACACCACAGGTCTGATCCCTGATGTCCCACATTATATAGAGCATACATCAGCACAGGGAGTTAATGGAATTACTCCAACAGCAGCACAGAGTACAACTATGCACTGTGAAGGTCCCATTAATGCTGAGCCATATCTCCAGGTTTAGGAGAACATTTACTGCAGTCCAGATGTTTCAGTAAAGCTCTTTCCTATTTCAGCAGATGATGAACAAACCAAACTGAACTCGTATTCCAGCAGCATGAAGGAGAAGAGCCAAGCTGCTAAACTGGTCTGAATATAGTCCAGAACATCAGCCACTGAAAAATCTGGAGCTTTATGAACCCCAAACTACCACAAAGGAGCAGCTAAGATCCAACATCAACTAGAATGGAAACATGTGGCTTTAAACTGCTCCTCAGATAAAACATTTACAGATTATAGGAAGGAAACCTCAACAAATAATTTCAGCTATTTTTTGTACCTATTTGTCTCCTGCAGAGGACCAGAACAAGAACCAGAGCAATTATCACAGGAAGCAAGCCTCCTATTAGTGGTGCGAGAAAGTGGTAGTTGGGAGGAGGATCACAGGGAGCAGGGGTGAAAAGGAGAAGTGGAGTCTATGGTTCTGTGTGGAGGAGGATAGACCGAGCAGGCCAGACCTCAGAAAATTCAAGCACTTTCAACACATGCGTCTAAATGCATGATGTGCCCTTTAACAAATGACTGAATATCATATCGCCTCTGTCAGTGCGCCCCAGGGCGGCTGTGGCTACAATGTAGCTTGCCATCACCAGTGTGTGAATGTGTGTGTGAATGGGTGGATGACTGGTTGTGTAAAGCGGTTTGGGGACTTTAGGGACTAGTAAAGCGCTATACAAATACAGGCCATTTACCATTTACCATATCCAACCTCTGGAAACATCTGCACAGAGACAGAGAGAAAGCTGGAACATCTCACCGTTTGTACCTGAAACAACAATGGAGACTTCATCACTTGGCCTGTGGGTACCTATAGGCTGCCTCAGACTAACCGAGCCCGATAGGACCCCTTCCTCAGCTTGGTGGCTCCCCTAACCTCTGGTTTCCACCATTTGGTTCGGGGGTTACAAGCATGACAGGCACCAACCACCTTGCAGCCGCAGCTCAGTGCAGCAGCTTTGGCAATGGTGTGTCCAAGTCTGTCCAGCGTCCTCCCCTGCCACCTGATCCAACTCATCACAGGGTGGGGATCAGTTGACAGATAAGCCCCTCTCATAAGATTATAAAATCTGTCATCAACCTGGTGCAACGTGTTGAAACTCATATGTTCGAACAAGGCATTTGTTATGGCCAAATTGTGGTTTGCACAGAAGTCCAACAACAAAACACAGGACTCTTTCCTCGCCCTGAAGGCGCAGGGAATAAACCCGTCCACTGGGAGAAACGCCTGTGAACCCCAAGCTGAAGCAAAAAGCTGAGGGGATATTAGGGTAGCCACTCCAGCCCGCCATCATCTCATACAGGTTTTCTAAATCGCTCTTTGTCTGGTCCCTCACCCAGGACTATTTTGCCATGGAAGACCCTACCAGGGGGCAGAATCCCCAGACAACATAGCCCCTGGGATCCCTGGGACACACACACCCCTCCATCATGGTAAAGTAGCAATTTGTGGAGGGTAATTAGTTCATCTGATAGATGAGCTCATTTCTAGTAACAACACCACAGAAGAGGACAGGTGCAAACTGGACATGAAAGTCAGAACTGCTGAGAAATGCCATTGGTGGATTACTGCCACATCTTTCAGACATCTAAATGAGACATGAAGTAGTCAGCATCACAATGGACTGCAATCACCTCTCGCACAGCTTATTCACACTCACACAGTCTGGGAGGAGGTACAATAGCATCAGTTGCAGGACCACTCCACAGCTAAATAGGTTTTTTCCACCACAGCAGTCAGACTGCTACACCAGAATATGTAAAGCGCTTGTAAGAGGTGTAATTGTATTTTTAGCTTGCAATATTTTTGTCTTTGTGAAAGTTATACTATCTATTGCTTCTTAATATTTGTCAGGTGCTCTTATTTGGTTTCTTATTTACAATATCCCATCTGGCATTGCACTGTTGACTAGTGCTGGGGCTGAGGAGAAACAGAAGAGAGTAGAGGGACTGAAGACATGGTGTAGATGGGAGCAAATAAGGTCTGTGATTAAGGAAAACTTGGGCAAATGTTTGTGTAAATTCTGTCCAGTGGTTAATTGTATTTACCAACATCAAAAAGTCACAAGCAAAGAAAGACCACACCATGGCACATGTTTAAAAAAGGAAAGTTTATTCATAAAAAATATTTATTAAACATAACTCCTCTTTGCTGACATCTGGCGGCCAGATGTCAGCAAAGAGGACTGTGTTGAAAAGCTTCGAGTAATGAACCGTTCTTTAACACAAGCTTTAATGATTCAGAAAGCTTCATTTGGCCACCACTACATTGGGACATTTGAATTGAGTCAGTGGGCAGTCCTTTGAATGAAGTCATAAAATAAATTCCTAAAAAAAAGTACCCCAGAAGAGGAGTCCTTTCCGTTATACTGTGTTTCCCAAATGTACTTAATAGTACATGGGAACTTCTTGTGTGCTTGCCCCCCATGCAGTTATCGTTAACTATTATACAAATATTTGATCGGCTTTAATTTATTCTCAGTTGACAGTAGTATGTTTAATTATCAAGAAGCAGATAAAAATTGTACATAATCCTTTTATCTTCACTTCCAGTAACATCATTAGATCAGGCAATTTTCTTGTTAACGCAAATATTTAGAGAGCCTATCACATTTTAACAACTCAGTTTATGTAGGTTGACAGCCTGCTGAGCTTCAAATGGAGAATGGGAATGTGGAAATTATTGAACATTTTGTAATTATCTCAAAACTTTGACATAGTAACTCAAAGTTTACAGTTAATTTAGTATAGTTTGAGTTATTTCAGTTGTGGAAAACAATGTTTAGCCTTGCTGAATCATGGCAAAATTTCAAATCATTGCATTAATTGTTGTTTTTAATCCAGCATCCCAACTTTTTTGAAATTTGATTTATGGCATCATATCATAAGATGACCTCTGCAACAAGATTCCCTAAAAGGAGAGAGATGCCTTCCTATACCTTCAGCCCCATCCTTAAAAGGTTCCTCCTCACAGAGAAAATGATGATCTTGTTTTCCTTCCTTATGACCTTGTCTCCCATCAACTTACAATGGCCCCACTGTGTGTATGTGTGTGATATACCATAAGGGCCATTTGAGGTGTTACTCTAATTGCATATAACTAAGTGCGAAAGTGATATTGCAATTACTAAAGTGATCAATACATAAGAAAAGAAATCTGCCACGACACCCTCTTGAATCTGAATTGGGTAAGCAGAGGAAAATGGATCTATAAATGCAGTTTATTACATGAATTCTTGGGTATATTAGTTCAATGAATATTTTATATAGACTAATGTATAAATCGTACAGATCAGATCAATAGTCAAACAAACATATCAAACTAAATGATCAGTGGAGCTGATCCTGATGTCTTCTGTGTGTTTCTTGGCCTGATTATTCTCTGCAAATGAAACAGAATAGAGTCACACAAACAAAGAAATAAAATGTCAAGATCTGCAGGAAGCAGATGTCTTAAACAAAGAGGACCCAAAGCAGGCAGGTGGAACAGGAAAGCAAAACTGGACACAATGCACAAGAGACAAGGACTATCAAAATAAAACAGGAAACATGGCAAACGTGAAGACCGAGACCCAGACTCAATACACATAAACCTGACGCAGGAAGAGAACAAACACATGGCATTACAGGGCGGAGAGATACAGAGATTGCTACATGAAGAGACATGATGGACTGAGAGACTGAGGTGATGCTGAAGTCAGAATGAGACAAAGAAGGGAGATACTTAAGGAAATTATACCCTCTACAGGCATCTGACAGACACAAAAGACACGTGATTCTGACAGAAAATTCATAAGCACAAGGTAACTAAATTGTACCAATAGAGACTAGAAACATCAATCACTTAGTAACATCACAACATTGATAAGTAGACAAGACTCAAAAGTTCAAAAACAAAACACTGGGTCCTAGACCGATAACCATGACATTAACAACTTGAACTAATTCACTAACTAACCTGTGACTGTGAGCCACAACCTCTTATATCTCCAGGCCTCCTTGCTGCTGACCTGACAGCCGTATTTCCCACTGTCTCCCACTTTGGGGTCTTTCAGGGTCAGACTGAGGTCTCCAGATGTCAGTGGGTCATCATTCATCTTAATGCGACCTTTGTAATGGTTGTCCTGTTTGTCAGGCTGGTCAGAGCCGTTCTCATAGACGTGGACCTTCATGTATTCGGGTTCATGGCGTTTCCACAACACTTCAGTGTCTCCAGGCAGGTTTTCTGTGGTTTGAAAGGGCAGACAAACAGACTCCTCTCCCTCCTCCACCTCCAGCTTACATTCTGAGAGGACAACAAACACAACATGAGCTGTACAGAGACAAACATGCATGTAAACAAATTACTTGTTACTGTGATTTTATTTAAATGTAAAGGTTTTTTTCAATCCACCAGTTTTTATATTAGATCACTTACAGATGCTTTCTATCATGCAGCGCCATGAAGTATTTTTTTTGCAAATTTTAAATTGTAGACAAGATACAAAATGAGTTTTAATTTTATTATTTTAGTTTTCAAGGGGAAAAAAGCTATTCAAGCTGCCCAACACAATCTTCTTTTTTTCACTTCACACACACTTCCTGATCACAATTACTGAACTGGAACAATAAACAATGTGAGACTGTGGCTCACCAGGACTCTGTAGTGTGTGTGGGCCAAAATAGCTTAGCCCCTATTAGCGGCAGCCTCTCCACTAGTGGTGCAACAGATCACAGTTGATCCGTAATCTGAACCGATCCCACTCCACGGTTCGGCAAGCACGTGATCCGAAGATTCGAAAAAGACGAAAAAGTATGTGTATGGTGCGCATGGTCAGTCTGTCAAGCGGTAGTTATGGTCAGCGCTAGCGGTCCAAGTGAGGAGCAGAGGAGTTTGCGGAATAAATAGGAATAAGAATACAAGGGAACAGCACATTTTAAGTATTGTGAGTCTATTACACCGTTGGATATAAACAAAAACTATTGCACAGTGAAAAGGCACTAGAGCTGCTTGTTCCCCCCTCCTCTGTCCACGTTTCCCCTCCAGCGAGGAGTTAAACAGTTTGATGGCGTGTGGGACAAAGGACTTTTTAAGTCTGCTGGTCCTTGACTTTGGGAGAAGCAACCTGTCACTGAACAGACTCCTCTGGTTGTTTATGGCCGTGTGCAGAGGATGCAGAGGCTGCCCAGCATGGTCCATAATGTCCATATGCACCTTAATTTGTTTTTATATAAGTGCATGAAATGAGTCTTCGGTTGAATGTTGTTTTAATAGACAAAAAATACTTAAATAAGTAAACGGCGAGTAGAATTTTTGTCTTTTTTTTCTATTTTTCCTGACCTGAAAATTGATCTGATCCGTGACTTTAAAACCGTGATCCGATCCGAACCGTGAGATTTTTGATCCGTTGCACCACTACTCTCCACTATTGATTTTCCCCACCAAACACAAAAACTGGTTATTGGTCACGTCATCCTTAGAAATGTGAAACTAAAGATGCCCACTAACATGAAACACACCATATATGTATGTAAGTGTATTCTAGGAGCCACATGTCAAACTCAACTTTGCTGGCTAATCATAAGCATAGACTTGGCGAGGTTGTACTCACTCACAATTGCTGCAATCAGAGGTCACAACAATGTCAGACTCTGTAGTTTCCTCTGGTCCCTCCCCAGTCTGACTAGTAATCACATGCATAGCTCAATGTTATGCTTTAACCACTAAATTTATAGGTGGCTTTTAGAAATAAGGTGGGTCTTTTAGATTCTTGGGAAAACTGGTCTGATGAGGAGAGACAACATCTATCCAACTCTGAATGAAGCAGGTCTCATGAAGAGAAATCTGGCCAATTTGAAACACTGAGGCCAGAGATTTTACACCTCTCTGCAGATTCACAGTGAATCTGCAGAGAGTTGTGAAGTTTTTCATCGCACTGAAGAAATGGGGAACAACCACAGGTTTCTTTTCCAGACTAGCCAGGCTGACAAAGAGTGAGAGCTCTGAAGCCTTGTACTGAATTCCCTTACACTCATCTTACTTCATCAACTTCTTCACAAAATCTTAGTTACTTTCCCACAAACGTATCTTTGAGCATGGCCGTCTCATTAACTGCTGATATTTACTGAGACACACACATATCTGAGAATAAGGATCATCTGCATACTGACCTTTGACTTTCAGCTCCACTTTTTTCTCCATCAGGACTTCTCCCTCGCTGCTGTAGACGGTGCAGGTGTAGGTGTCTCTGGCTGTGTGTGTGGGGTATTTCAGGGTCAGACTGAGGTCTCCAGTCTTCTTCAGCAGTTCTTTATTCATTTCTGTTCGGTGTCTGTAATGTCGATCCTGTTTTTCTGGATGGTCAGAGCCGTTCTCATACACATGGACGTTCCTGTTATTTCTGTTCTTCCACACAACCTTATTTATTTGAGACAGCTGAACTGTGGCTTTGCAGGGCAGCTTGGCAGACGTCACGCCTGTATCCACCTCCACCTCTTGAACTACAAGTCAACAAAGCACAACATGAGCTGCACAGCATCAGTAGCAAACTTCCTTTGACAGGATGAAGTGAAATATTTACAGTAAAACACGTTGGACTGGTTCCATTCTGAAATGTTTTCCTTTGCTACATGAACAGAGACTGTGCTGTGTTTGGTGTCCAATCAGCAGCAGAGCTGAACTGAACGTGTCTGTCAGATACAACCAGAGTCAAAGCTGTGAAGAGTCTAAAAGCTCGAGGGAGAGAGAGGGACTCACAGTCTCCGTGGACTCAGTCTGAGTGTTTCTGTAACACACTGATCATCACACACCTGACTGCACTTACAGTAAACCATAGACAGGGTAAAAGATGGACCTAGCTGTTATGAACAACGTGAAATGTTACCCGTTGCTTTTAAGTTTTGTTTTGAAGCTGGAAATTTCACTATGGTGGCTGTTTGGTTGCAAAACAAATGGGTGTGATTTTAAAAGGTGAGTGTGGATGTGAAAGTGTTCACTCATTGGCCAAAGACTGCTGACTGAAAAGTAATTAATCAATGAATGAATGGACAATAGCATAATAATCGGCTCACAATGAAACATCACAAAGATTTACAAAATGGTGAATGAAATATTTATTATATTATTTAATATTTATTATTCAATATGATGCTAAATGAGTAACTGTAATGAGTAACTGTAGGAAGTTTTTTACAGAGATCAAGTCAGAAACCTGTTCTCTCATAGACGTCTACAGGACCATAAGCCTTTTTGCCTCACCAGCTATCACCAGCAATGGGCTTCAGAGAAAATGCAGCTCTAAGGAATTTCTGCATTAGTTTTGTTTTTCTGAACCAGAATCTGTGTCCATCTTTTATACCCTATATGGCTTAAACTTTCATAAGTTAGAGTTATTGATGCTACTGAACCTACCTACTCAGTCACTTTAATATTATATATTATTTGGTGACAGTAGGAAGGAAGAACTCCCTTTTAACAAGAAAAAACCTCCAGGAGACACAAGGTCAGGGAGTGGCAGCCATCTGCCATGGCTGGCTGGGGTGAGGGGAGGAAGACACGTAAAAAGACATTATTTGGTCCTTATGATTAATTTAACAAAAAAATTAGCTCCTGCTGATCAAATGTAGTCGATTAATTGAACAACATCAGTGTGAGGACCTCAATATACATAGAGGTTTTGGCAGGGAGATGGTCTGGAGCATTGACAAAATGTTAAGGACTTAAGAAATCAGCAGTGATCTTTAAGAAGCAACTGTTAATGCCCATCAGTCAATGAAGAGTAATATATCATTTCCAAACAATGGGATAATCAGCATTCTGCAGTGAGAAACATTATTCTTAGTGGAAAAACATTTTTATAAAGTTTATTATATAAAGCTGGATATGAACCACAACACTTTTGGTTCATCCTCCTGGAATACACATGCTTTGTATAGATGAGAACAAAGTGGACATGCTTGTCCATAATGAAGAGCCCCAGGTTTGTAGAAAACCAAACGTAAACACGGTGGTGAAGAGGTAATGAGTTAGGCACTATCTGGTCCCCTCTATACCGAAGTATTACAGAGTCAAATGTGAGGCCATCTGTCCCACAGCTGACCCTAACCCTGAGCTAGGCTGCAGGGACCGAGAGACAGAAGAGACTTGAAGAACAAACTACAGAGACGCAACCTTGACACACACACAGACAGAAAAGGAAACAAACACAGAAACAAGACTGAATACACAAAACGGGACATGGAACACAGAGGAGGCATGATTCCAGAAATCTGAAGATTAGATAACAAACTAAGACCTGAGGATACAAATAAAAAAGAGATCACAAAAGGGAACTAACATCAATCAAGAAACAGAACCAGAAACAGGGGTAACAAAACTCAGAGGTGCTGTGAAATATTACACTCAAAGAATGAAACACTGTAGAACTAAGTAATGGATTAATGACACAAAGGGCTATGAGGGATAGAAACATCCAGATAGAATTATCCAATAACACACAGACATAGACTCCTACATACCCTCCTTATTTTTCAGCCTTTTATATCCACAAAACGTGCCGATACCACAGCAAATAGCCAGGACAACCACAGGAACCAAGACAGCTGAGAGAACTTTGGGCCAGACTGGAGGAGGTGGAGGAGGAGGTTCTGTAATTAGCACAAGCACAAAAAACCTGAACATCATCCAGCAGATTTTGATAAATTTAGAGTTCACGTCTCCTCTAACCTCTGTCTACATCGCTGACCTGTGACCTTCAGTTGTAAGTAAGTCCAGCTCACATCTCGTCCAGTGATGCGGAGGATGCAGGTGTAGGTTCCACTGTCAGAGACTGTCGGGTTTCTCAGAGTGAGGCTGAGGTTTCCAGTTTGCAGAGCATCAGCACTCATTGATGTTCGGTTGGTGTAACGCTGGTTTTGATCATCCAAATCATCACCACTCTTCACACGAACATGGACTGTTGGGATGTTGAGGTCCTTGCGGTCCCACACTGCTGCTGTGAACTCACTGGGAGCAGCTAGTAGCTGACAGGGCAGCAGCACAGACTCAGCCCCCTTGTACACCTCTACTGCTGTGGCATGCTGGGAAACTGAGGAGAGAAAATATGAAGCAGATGAATGCAGTGATTTTGTAACATCAGGTGAGACAGAATGAGGACCCAAATGCACAAAGATAAAAGGTTAAAGTCTCAAGTCTAGCTACAGATGCAAAGATGGTTTGCATTTTCACACTTGCAATTTGTTTATTTTGGTCTGAATCCATTGGTAAGTTTATAAATTTAGTCTTTTTTGTGGCTTGGTTTCTTTTCACACAGAGAGAACTCCCAGTAAACGTGAATCTCTCAGTACAAACCACATGAGAACATCCAGTCCTCTTACTGGTCAGATGTCCTTATAACAGGGCCGACAAAAGTAAGACAGGACAAAGGTGCTGCCTTCTTCTTCTCCATGCAGTTATATTGGTCTGCAAAGACCAATATAACTGCACCCAAGGGTGATCATCAAGTTTACGTCTGCACAAATGAAGCAGCACACGTGTGTGTGTGTGCATGCAGAGGATCAGAGTGTCTTTCTTACTGAGTAAGAGGAGCAGCAGAATCTTCATCCTGCAGTCAAAATCCAGTTAGATCTGATCCTCAGTCAGACTGCAGACACATAAAGCAGCACACTGCAAACACCAGTTTACTTTCAGGTTCACTGTTCAGTCATGGGGGGGTGACCGGGGCTTCCCAGGCAGAGAGTATATAGTGTTACAGTGTTATAGTCCTATTTTTATCTGGGAGAAAATAGAACTAACTAGAAATGCACCAACACAGCAACAACAAACACATGTACCAAACTATTATGTCTTGTTTTTAAAGAGAGAGTGAGCTACAGAGAGCTCAGACTTTCATAATAATATGTAACCAGTGTCACCGGGCAGTCAGCGACCTTCTCTATGGGACTGGAAGAGGAGTGAAAAAGAAGTGGTGGGTGGGTAAGGACTGGTCAGTTTCCAGAATTTCAGGAGAAGACGATCTCAGTAGTACAGTACAGAGTCAGTGTTGCCAACTTAGCGACTTTGTCGCTATATTTAGCGAGTTTTCAGACCCCCTAGCGACTTTTTTTCTAAAGAAAGTCGCTAAAAAAAGACGTGAAAGCGGGTATGCTTTTACTCTCAACAAGCAGCGGGTGCTGTAACGCAGGCAGTTCTTCTTTTACTCTTATGCTGTTTTGTGGATCACAAGGTTTAAAACTACTTATAAACACACACACACACAAAGTAACTCCACCAGAGTGCCTATTTCGGGTCACTTGCAGATGCTAAGAATGACATCTTCAACATAGAATAATTTGTTATTAGACTCAGTTGGCTTCCTAGGTTCCTCTTCAGCACTGCAGCCAGGCTGATAAAAAGTCCAATTATTCCAAATAAAATGAATAAAAATAGAAAATTATCTCACTCTGGTGTGGGTTTGATTTGTGTGACACATTTTGTTTTTATTTTCAGAGATGGATTATTTAGCATTTTAGGCGGACACAAGTTTTTATGGTGGAAATTATCAAGGTCTAGATTTACTGTGCATGGAGAAATTAATCGGTGTTTAGTACTTGTTGTTTGTGGTGTTGGTGTTTTAAGATTCAGTCGATTTAGATTGTTTACTAAGATGGATTATCTCAGTTGTTCTCCTGTCTGAAGTTTGGTTCATTTATAGCAGGAGTCAACAACCTTTAACACCCAAAGAGCCATTTGGACCCAGTTTCCACGAAAAAGAAAACACTGGGAGCAAAATAGTCAAAATAGTTTTTGACATCTAAAATATACACTGTATATGTTGTTTTTTACCTTTATGCTTTCTGTGAACCACTAAAGTGTGTTGCTTATGAAATCCATGAAGTGCTACAGAGAAAATTACATTTAATTTTTGTAATGACATGATCCATGTAGCAAAGAAAAACTTTTGGGAGCCGCCACTCTTATATCGCCTTTGGGCTTTTGGAGCATAGCGGAGCCTTGACCTGAATTTAAAAAAATAATTGGAAAAAGCACTACGCTATTAAAAAATGAAAAATAAATATTTGCAAAATTCTGCATAAATATTTATTTTACCTGGTTAATGTGTGTGGCGGGGCATGGTCTGCAGTGCCGCTGCATGGGAGGCGGACACACCTGAGCGGCATCTGTAATCACAATTAAGCCTCGCCGGCTTAAAGTCTGTGCTCTCTTTGCTGTTGTTGTTAAGCTGTGAGCTGAAAAGCTACAGCCAGCTGTATGCATGTGTGAAAAGTGGTCAATAAAGAGATGCCGAAAAGCATGCTCATGAAAACATTGTCGGGTTTGCCGTGGTATGTTTACAAGGGAACTTCTGCTCCTGAATCTCTGCACACAGCGTCTGCAAATCGGGGCTGTGCGAAGTCACTTTCATCTTTATGCAGGACTGTAAGCTGTCATCTGTGAGGCGTGAGTGGTGTTTGTTTTTAACATAGTTCACGGTGGAGCTGCTGACATAATGTGGATCCGAAGATCCATAATCGGCCTACCTGCGGGTGAAAGTCTCGATACATGCATGGCGTTTCTGCGGGTATACCAGCTTCCGCGAGTGTGACGCTTATTTTGAGTGACAGAAACCATAAAATATAATTTTTTTATATTTCAATATTACAATAATCCTCCAGTTTAGAACTACAAGTTAAAAATGAACTAACACAAAAAATACTCTTCAGCTAAACACTTGTAATTTATTTTTCCAAACCACGTGGAGCTGCAGTACAAGGACTAAAGACCCGCATGCAGCTCCAGAGCCGCAGGTTGCCGACCCCTGGTTTATAGTATCCTGCCATGCGATTGTATTTGTCCCTCGCCTCTGTCAGTGTCAGTGTGCCCCAGGGCGGCTGTGACTACAATGTAGCTTGCCATCAGTGTGAATGTGTGTGTGAATGGGTAAGTGGCTGAATGTGTAAAGCGCTTTTGGGTCCTAAGGGACTAGTAAAGCGCTATACAAATACAGGCCATTTTACAGGCCATTTGTCCCTAACCATCGGAATGTTAACTTTTATCAGGTGGAAAAAAGTTAGCATTCATCCTCCAGCTTCCCTGTGCTAATGTTATGCTAACATAGCTGTGTTGCTAGCAATCGCGTACCACATGATTATGTTCTGACTACCTACCTAACTCCATCAAATTCAATAAATTCTGTTTTCATGGATGCCTTGATATTAAACTTTATTGTTACACTTGCAACACTGATCATTTTATTAAAGATGAAAGAATTTAGACTTTTTGTAACTCTAAGTGATGCCGCAGTGTTAGTTTGGCTTTGGGACCTGAAGCGGATGGAGTTTTGGACCCAGATTTGACAGATTTTTGAGCGCTGTATACCACATAAAATTGTTTCAAAGTCAGTAAGCACAACCAGAATTCATAAATAAGGCTCAACAGATTATAAGGCGCACTAGCGATTTTTGAGAAGAATAAAGGATTTTAAGTGCGCCTTATAGTGCGGGAAATATGGCAGTGCAGGGTAGGGCTGGGCGATATGGCCTAAAATCCATATCGCGGTATAATTTGAAGCACGTGCGGTAACGATATATATCACGATATATTCTTTTCCTCTGTATAGCGTATTTTCCACACTATAAGGCACACTTAAAATCCTTTAATTTTCTCAAAAATCTAGATTGCGCCTTATGTATCAATTCTGGTTGTGTCTCCAAAAGTTGATTCTGTTCATCTGGACGTAGCGTTTTGTGGGAGAAACGTTTCGTCACTCATGCAAGTGACGTCTTCAGTCTCTTCAGAGACTGATGAGAGTGATGAAACATTTCTCCCACAAAACGCTACTTCCAGATGAACAGAATCAACTTTTGGAGATTTACTTTCCTGGATGATTGAGAATGCATCAAGAAATTCTGGTTGTGCTTACTGACCTCGAACCAATTTTGTGGTACACAGTACGCAGAAATCTTTTTTTTTTTTTTAAGTATGTTTATTGAGATTTTTTGATATAAGAAAAAAAAAAGACACAAAAAACAATAAAACAAAACAGACAACACAACAGCAAGGGCAAAAACACACAAATAACACAAAAGATTACACTGCAACAACAAAAATACTACTTCAACACTGGCAATAAACAGAAATAAAACGCTAAGGTGGTAGGCTGAATTATTTGCGATCGATCAAAGAGAACATTGTTTTAATATATGATCTAAAAATGGCTGCCACACATCAAAGAAATTACTAAGTTTGTCCACTAATGTGTGCCTAATCCTCTCTATGTGCTATAGAGCAGTCAGTTCTGTTAGCCACACTTTCAATTAAAGTACAATATCCGACTTCCAGAGAGTCAAGATAATTTTCTTAGCAATTACCATTCTGAAAAAAACTAGTTTGTGCAGCAGAGCTGAGGTGTGAAAGGGAAGAGGAAGATGCAAACAATGCAGTTATTGGGTCCAGCTCTAATGTGCAATTGTAGATATTAGAAAAACATTTAAAAATGTCCAACCAATAGTTATACGATTTGGTGCAAGTCCAAAATAAATGAGTGAGAGAGCCTTCTCCAAGTTTACAACAATCACATGTCGGACTAATAGAAGGAAAAATCCTGTGCAGTTTAGTTTTTGAGT
This sequence comes from Pelmatolapia mariae, assembly GCF_036321145.2. NCBI lineage: Eukaryota > Metazoa > Chordata > Actinopteri > Cichliformes > Cichlidae > Pelmatolapia > Pelmatolapia mariae. Next base: position 20,002 of record NW_027052173.1, on the reverse strand, counting down.
AATGAAGTCTGTGAAGCACGTTGAATTGAAGTAACTGATGCCTTGCATTTATAGAGCAAGAATGGATCCTACACAGACTCCTCTCCCACGCCTCATCTCTAATTTGCAAACCAAGCTGCTCCTCCCATGCCATCTTCAAAAAGTCAGATTTAAAATTTAAATACTCTGAAAACCTTTCACAAAACCAGAAACCAACTTTTTAGAATCCGGGGAACTCAGGAGTGTAAAAATTGACCCCTCTTCTGGAAGAGATGGAAAATTAAGGATACTCTGACGAACATAGTTTCTTATCTATAAATAATGAAAAAATGTGATGCAGGGAGAGAGAACTTGTTTTGCAACTGAGTAAATGATGCAAACTGCCTGTCAATATATACGTCTTTGAGAGTAATAATACCTTTCTGTGTCCAATCGGCAGACATGACCTTTTTGTACCCTTCCTGCCAGTGAGCAAGAGTTCTAACATTTGCAGCCCAATAATAAAACTGAAACAGTGGCAGACCAGATCCACCCTCAGGTTTAGACTTCCATAGATGAACTTTTGATATCCTGTGAGTTTTAAAGCCCCAAACAAATGATAATACTACTGAGTCGATCACTTTAAAAAAATGCTTATTCAAAAAAATAGGTAAGTTTAAAAATAAATATAGAAATTTAGGAAGGGAAACCATTTTGATTACATTAATGCGACCTACCATGGAAATAGGGAGAGCCCTCCATTTCTCAATGTCCTTTTTCAATTTTTCAACTTGTTCAAGATAATCAATTTAGGATCCTTAGGCAAAATAACACCCAAGTATTTCAATCTGTCTCCAATTTTAAAAGGCAAAATTTTCAAAAAATCAACATCCAAGTTTGCAGTTAAAACCACAAACTCACTCTTCTGCCAATTAATTGTATAACCTGAGATTTCCCCAAACGACCTCACCAGATCTAGAAGTACAGGAACAGATAGCTCAGAATTTGACAAGAAGAAAACTACATCATCCGTGTATAAAGAAATGTAGTGGCGCGCAGAAATCTGTCAAAAAATGCTTTAGTACGACTTTCGTATAGTGGTGGGCAGATCGATCCAAAGATCGATAATATCAATACCAAGTCCGCATCGGTATCGGATTGATACTAACCTGGTGAGATCGATTCTTTACTTTGAGTTCTGCTCATTTACAATGCTGTGCTTTCGGCATAGTAGTGATGGGTCGTTTGCGAACGAAATGGCTCTTAGAGCCGACTCTTTGAAGTGAACGACGCGAGACGGCTCCTTATTGCGAACCATGGGGTTTTTTTTTCTTTCTCTCTCTCTCTCGCAATTTTTTTTCCGCTTCACTCCGCACGCGAGCCTTGTGCTTTGCTGGGCAGAGGGGGGAGGGGCGGTAGTTACAGTCGCAGTAGCAGAGGAACAGAGCGGGAGGGAGAGAGAGAGAAAGAGAGCCAGGGACAACAACGTCACATTAAAAAGGTATAGTAATAATCCACAACTGTTTTCAGTTGCAGATGATAAAGGATTCAGAAAGTTTATTCATGCAGGCCCATATGACAGAGAATATGCATCTTCTTTTTCATATCTTAATTTATATTTAATTGTGCTGTGGTTTGCAGTGTTTTGTGTTGTTTCATTTTAAATTTGTTTAAAAGGAAAAGCTGAAAATTTAAATAGTTAAAAGTTGAACAGTGACTAGTTGGTTTTTGTATTATATGATTTATTTATTACATTTTATGTGGAGTGACTAAATAAAAGTATATTTACGGTGGCCCCTAGAGACAAAGCAGCAAGTACATACTCCAAAACACGTAAAAACTCAGAAGCACGTAAAAACTCCAAAACACATAAAAACTCAGGCTACATCCACACGTACCCGGGTATTTTTGAAAACGGAGATTTCTAAAAATGTCTATTTTCGAAAACTCCGTTTTTGCATTTACGTGTGGATGAGGAAAACTGAGAAAACGCAGCGTCAAAGATGTGCGCCTTTTTTGACGTCACACTGTGCGCCACGTTTTGTTTCGGTGAAATGAATTTCTACAATACTGTTACTGTTAATTGTACTCTCTGCAGTGTTTAAATGCTTACATATACACACACAGTTACTGTCCTTCCACACATACGACTCGGTTCTGCTTCTATGCCCCATCTTTGTTTACTATTTCCCACCGAGGCTTCTAGACTTCTGATTGGCCAACATTTCTACACATTTAGGAATATATCGGCACCTGTTGCTTTGGCATGCTCCTAGCAGCGTTTTCCTTCATTTCTGCATTTACATGTGGACGGGATTATTTTTTAAAACGAAAACGGAAAATCTCTGTTTTCAAAAATACCCGTGTACGTGTGGACGTAGCCTCAGAAGCACGTAAAAACTCCAAAACATGTACAAAAGACAACAGAAGTGCTCCAGAATGGTAGGCGCAGTGTTGAGCTTTTGTTACCTAGAGGCTACACAAGCCAGCAAGTACCAACGACCGGTGTGTGGTAGTAAGAGGTAAATGAACTTTTTTTAATTATTTGAATATATATGAGTGCTTGTGTATAAATACACAAACAATACACATATGCTTTCAACTGTGTAATTTAAGTGATCTAGGTAGCTCTGTTTTGGAAGTTCAGTTAACGCTAGAAATGTGTTTTAGAGTTTGTACGTGCTTTTTGGAGTTTGTACGTGTCTCTAGGGGCCACTGTATATATTTATATATAAACATATATAAATAAAACCATTTTTTTACATTAGTAATTCCTTTTGTGCATAATTTTATATTATTGTAATAATAAATTAATTAAAGCAACAAAACAACCTGAAGAGCCGGTTCGGAGCTGAAAGAGCCGGCTCTTTTTAGTGAGCCGAGCCAAAAGAGCCGGTTCTCTAAAAAGAGCCGGAAATCCCATCACTACGGCATAGACGAAACAGCCAGGTCGCTGGACTCACCGCTCCTGTGTCAGCGTAGAGCAGGCACACTTTGCTCCCCCTCCCCCCCCCTTATGTTTCGGTGTTGCTCTGTCACGTGACTTAGACACTTTGGGGGTTTTTAAGTTGTTTACATACTAATTATATTTTTACCAGTTGTTTTTGTTGTTATAATTTTTGTATTATAGTTTATCAACAGTATTTCTTTTAATTTGTTTACTGGTTTGCGTGCGCTTAAGATTTTTTTTTTTTTTAAAGATGATCGCCACCACAGCAGACCCGATGGCATTTTCATGATTCGCAGCATCATTTATTCTTACAATAATCACACGGTTGAAACGTACAGCTCTGCTACCACTGCCGACATAAATGAAGACAGAAAACTAAACAGCAGTGACGTCTGTAGCGTTACTGAAGTTGGACTAGCTGGTATATAATGATGTCCTATGTCAGACCTTCCCAAAGTGTGGGGCCCGCCCCCTAGGGGGGGCGCAGAGCCATTGCGGGGGGGGGGGGGGGGGGGGGGGGGGGGGGGGGGCGCGGTATGAAAAGGGGGGGAAAAAACAAAAAAAACAACGCTTGGACACTGCTAGCACGGGCGCCCACACAAACGTAAAGCAGGAGATGAAGCATCGCTGAATATGTTTCCAAACCAATTTCATTCCAAGCCAAAGACTAGAAAATATGGTGAAGCAAATCTTCCCTTTGGTTTCACCTGCACAAGTGCCAAGGTCTCCCCTGCAGAATTGGTTTTCCGTTCCCAGCACACGCTGGGCTCTACAAATCACGGACAAACAGTATCCCACATTCTTGATTTTTAGTTCACAAACACTTCTTGTAATGACTAACTACTCCTGACTTTTTGGAGATGTTAGCTCTTTATGCAGTAAAGTTACAGCGGGATACAAATAACATCAGGCTGATCCTGCCACGATTTGTTCCCCCTGTCTAAATCACGGACAAACAGTATCCCACAGCTGTTTATGTTTTTAAACCCATTTTGCACAGAGAGGCATTTTTTGAAAAATGTATTGATAGCAATATTGAATATTATTACACAGGAAAAAAACAACTACACGTAAAATAATTACACCGTGACGCTTCTGCCTTTCTAAATAGAGGGACAGTAACTGCGTGTATATATGTAAGCGTGTAAAACCTGAAGATAGTCAGAGTAACAGTATTTTGTCTCTATCTGCCGTTCTGCAGTTCATCTCATGTAAACAATAACGTGGCGCACAGCGTGACGTGAAAAAAGGCACATACCTTTGACGTTGTGTGACGAACTGTGTATTCCTCGTCCACACGTGAACGCAAAGAAGGAGGTTTAAAGAATCTCCGTTTTCGGTGATTCGAAACGCTGTTTAGGTGTGGACGAAACAGCTGCGTTTTCAAAAATACCCGTGTAGGTGCGGACGTAGCGTAACAGAGTTGGTAGTTTATTTTCTTACTACCTGTAATTTATTGCAGGACACTTGTATTTGCTTAATTGTTTACTAAATGTTTGAAGTGTGAAATAAACCGCAATGGAGCAAAATATGGGTGTGTGTGGTTGGAGGATGTGTTTGTGCATGTGCACGCGCGGGAGGGGTGGGGGGCGCGAACATTTTTCCTGTAAAACAAAGGGGGGCCCAGCAAAAAAAGTTTGGGAACCACTGTCCTATGTGATCGCAAGCGACACAGCTATGTTAGCATAACATTAGCACAGTGAAGCTGTAGGATGAACGCCAACTTTTTTCCACTCGATAAAAGTTAATGTGAGGGTTTCTGGTGGTTAGGGACAAATGTAATCGCGTAGCAGGATGCTATAAATGGACCAAACTTCAGTCAGGAGAACAACTGAGATTATTCATCCACATTACAAGGTTTTTTACCAATATGCTGCAACAACATTGGAATAGAGCAGCTGCGAGAGAATTTAACATTAATGAATCAATGGTACGGAAGTGGAAGAAGCACAGTTTTTGGCGTTCCCCATATTTCAAAAGTCATTAGTCTCTATGCTATTACTGGTGCCCGGCATAATTTGCAGATGATAATGCTTGTAGCCGCTGCCATGCTTTCGACCAAAACAGGCGTAGCTTGATGACATCATCTACATGCGGTACATTGGCCACATTTATATCGTTTCTACCGTATACCGTTTATACCGCCCACCCCTACTGCAGGGATATAGATACAGATAAAAAATATGGGCATGTACTGATAAATGATCAGAATTATAATATGTCTGACTGTCTGAGTCATTAATGTTAGTGTAATGAATAACCCTGAACATGTCTGCAGGATCTCAGTTATTCAGGTCATTATGACTGAGAACCTACAGACACATTGCTCTTTGCACTTTGGGAGGACTGAGAACCTACCTACAGACACATTGCTCTTTGCACTTTGGGAGGAGCACCCATTAATTCAATAATCTTGAACATTTCAGGATGTGGCGGGCTACTGTGTGGAGTTTGTAATTGGTAAATCTGTTTTCTAGTTGGGGGTCAGACATGTTCTGTTTATTTACAAAAAGAAACACCCACGTTATTTAAAAAAAAGCAACAACAACACACACACTGAGGGGAAGCCCAATGTCCCAGTTTTACAACGTGCAGTTAATATTTGTGGATCCGTGAGAAGCTGGCAGCATTAAATCAGGTGATTGGTGCGCACGTAATTAAGGTTTTTGTAAGGAGACAGAGATGTCATGCGTAATTTTAGACATTTGTATGCACAGGAAGGTTTTTTTAAATCAGAATTATCAGATTCGTAAGGAGAAGGACAGTTTTCTGTAAATGATAAGTATTTATTCAGGTTTGGATGTACACATTTGTAAAATTGTGTTATGAGGCCAGATTACTTCGTATTTGTGAATTGTTGATTGAAGCACGCCCATTTGACTCCTCAAACGTTATACACAAATCATTGAACACATTTTAATGTCATGGTCTCCGTGCCTGCCCGGCCGGCCCCACAAGGCTACATGTGTTGTTTGGGTCTCTCTCTCTCTCCCTCTCTGCCTGGGCAGAGCTCACTGTGGGCTCCCGCCCTTGGACCACACACCTGGCAACAATCAGCTGTCATCACCTGGAGCACTATTTGAGGCTGTAACACAGATCCTCTCATCGCTGTATGATTGTACTACAGACGTTAGTGTTTCTCCCAGCTCCTGTGAACCTGTGCTTTGTAATTTGAGATTCGTGATTAGTGAGTGACTTCCCTTTCTTCTGCTACAGACTTTCCTCCCCGGACCTGTGACCTCCCTGCCGTGTGAACGTGTGTGAGTGTGGGCAAGAAGACGTGAGCGAGTGTGAGAGAGCTTCCCCGTGATTCCCTGGAGTTTGGATTCCCTTCACTGTATATATCGTGCACTGGTGCTGTAAATAAACTGTTTTTGGAGACGTCTAATCGCTCTGCGCCTGAGTTCCTATTACCAGATTGTGACATTTAAAGCTTTACTCTTTATATCCTATGCATTTGCAACTCTTTGGAGACAAATGTAACTTTTTGTTGTGGAAATGTTGGCCAATCAGAATTTAGAAGCCCGGGAGGGAAAGATTAAACAGGGTTTTGTGCCCTCACAAATCTAAAAAGTTTTTGTTTTTCTGGAAAGGCAGCTAATTTTGTGTTTAGTCAATAAAGAAAGAAATTGAAAATTTTTAGATTACTCTGAGTGATTCACAATCATTAATCATAGCGCTGTGAAATATGACTGGTGTAGACTCACGATTTAGGAATAGGCAAAATGCATACAGCATACGTAGGTTTAATTAAAAAAAAAAATGACAAAGGCTGTCTGGGTTTGTTTTTGAGGGAGCCTCTGGTGAATGTAGAAGCCACGTACGAAGTTCACTCTGACGCCTCTGTCTTTCTAAATGGAGGGGCAGTAACTGCGTGCTTATATGGAAGTGTGTAGAAAGTGCACACAGTTAGATTAAAAGAAACAGTATTTTTTATTGTAGAAATTAATCTCATCGTAAACAATAATGTGGTGCACAGCGTGATGTCAAAAAGCCACATACCTGTGACGGTGTGTGACTAAATATCAGCTTTGCTCGTCCACACGTAAACGCAAATACCGACTCTACGCAGGAATTTTTTTAAAATCTCAGTTTTCAGTGACATATAATGCTGTTTACGTGTGGACAAAAGGACAAAACAGTGTTTTCTAAAATACCTGTGTAGATGTGGATGTAGTGTTAAAGTGTTAGTAGTTTATTTTATTGCTACCTGTAACTAATTGAGTTCTTGTAAAACAAACGGGAACCTAGTAAAAAAAAGTTTATGAACCACTGCCATACAATAGGTGCACAAAACTTCAGCAAATCAGAGAATGTATTTTGCCTTTCAGTTCCTGTTTATATGTGAATATATGTTTACAGTTATTAGTCTATCATGTGTCTGCTCTTTGGAGGACCACAAGAGCCACGCGCATCGAAAAAATAATTATGTGCTTAAATAATGAATTTTAGAACAAATTCTACATTTGTAAATTCATTTTTGAATTCCAATTTAATAAACTGCATTTCAAAATTCTTTTTCCTATTGGACTTTAATCAACTGCATTTCAAAATCCATTTCCCTTTCCTCTTCGCTCAGGGATTAATTTCTGGATTAGCAGTTGGATTAACAAACTAATTTTTAAAAATCTTGTGGCTATTCAAATTAAGGAGCTCTCTCATTGGTTAGAGAGCTGCCCGCTTAATCACTGTTTCGCGCACACTTTACGCGCCACAGTGGAGAAAAAGACAGGTAGTGTGTAATCAGATATGACTGAAGAAACCAGTTTAAACGATCGATGGAGAGGTACAATAGAGGCTCTAATTTTATTGGCTCACTATGTAAAAGGGACCATTTCTGTTGATTTTAACTATGCTCTGACCACACTACTCCAGCTAAGGGCAAATGCTAAAGTTTTGAGCCACCATTTTGAGGACAGTGTTTGGGCTAAGTTTGATGAGGTGGAGCATTTAATACGGGAAAATGGTTATACTCCGACGCATTTTGACGTAGAAGAAAACAGCTACAGAGGCAACTCTCCCTCAGAATCCTGCACAAGGATATATCAAAACATTTGGGTGTCTTTAGTAACTGTTCAGCGCAGGATTGCCTGTTGGGGACTGAGGTAAGAAACTTCAAGTTAGCTAACGAAGTGTAATGTCAGATGTCAATGTGTTAGTGAAAAAACTGTTGCTGATTAAGTATAACAAAGTGAAGTTTAAGTAGATTATAGCTAAATGTTTGTCCCATGGCCTTAAGGAGCTACACTGTAAGGTGACACACACCTTACACAAGATGGGGTTTGCCTGACTTTGTATTTTCTATACTTACGTCATATTTAGTTAAGTCCACTGAAACTATAGTCAGAGTAATCTCTGTGCAGTCTATTTAGTATCTATTTAATTTTTTAGTTCGTATTTAAAGCTGCAGTAACATGTAATTTTCTGTGTACTCAGACGCAAGAACTTGGACAACAGTGTCAGTGATGAAGACTTGGATATTATTGTCTCTGATATTCATCACCACCATCCCAACACTGGATATAAGATGATACTGGGTCACTTAAGAGCAAGAAAAATCTTTGTTACAAGTATGATGGATCGGTATAGTTTTGTCAAACATCAACAGTAGTAACATTCTATATTTTAGCATGCAAATAGAAATGTGGAGCATTTCTATTCAAATTTGGGAGTTAGGCTATCAATATCAATGGAGAATAGAAACGAGTCAACGGGCACCTCTATTTGTTTGACCTTCTCCACAAAGTCATACGTGTCCTTTATACAGCTTGCATGTCTTATGGACAAGGGATTCAAAAAATGGTCCCAAGTACTCGGCTGTGTAATATGTTTCACTGTCGCAATCCGAGACAATAGGCCTTCCTGGAGGAACCTGGAAAGGAATACTCCACTTCGTGGGATCTTTATGGATCTTTGGAAGCATGTAGAAGAGTCTTCCCCTTGGTTCAGAGAAACCAAGTAAATAGTTCTTTTGTTTGATGATGATGAATTTCTTTTGGTGTAGATTGTTAATTATTTTTTCCACCATTGGTATTGTTTCTAAATAAATTGTTTTTTTTTAATTTCATATAGTATGTTTTATCATTAAGTTGTCTGTAGCCCTCCTCCAAATACTGTTCTCTGTCGAGAATTACCACAGCACTTCCTTTGTCCGCTGGTTTTATGATAAGTTGTTTGTTTTCTTTCAATTCTGTCAAATTAGGTTTAATACGATCTATATGGAATTGGTTTTGAAAGTACTCGTGGTCAGCTTTCACCAAGGCAAGCACCTGTGGCGGAAGCTGACCGATGGGCAGAGACCAGTCTAATTTTGGAGTAAAAGGCTGTGGTTCTGAATCGCTCTTATCTCTGTAAAATATGGCCAATTTAACCCGTCTGTGATACTGTTGGATGTCATATTTACACTGTAGTCGTAGATTTTTGTTGTAACCTTTTGTGGGTATAAAAGTAAGGCCTCTATTTAGTAGGGTCCTCTTAGCAATGGAGGGTTGAAATACTTTAGATAAGTTCAGCACACCATCAATCACATTCTTATCACTGATCCCCTCCCATTGTACAGGGCTTATGGGGATTCCCCATTTACATACATTTCCCAATGCTGCAACATGGTTTCTGCAGTTTCATATGACCAATGAATGGCATCACCTTCTGTGGTGAACATGTCCGAAGTGAGGGCCGGAATGTGTTCCTTTATACCTGCAATAAAAGTGTTTAGGTGTACCAATGTGTCTTGTTCTACCTGAGGAAGGGCAGAAGAAAAGTTAAATTCAGGCACATAAATGTCAGCCTCCGGAAACTTTTCCCGAGCTGCTCTCAGTGCCCTTCTCAATTCCATCACTGGCACATTCTTGTCTCTTTGGGACCTGTTATTAATACCAAAAGACAGGACTAGTTTTGTCACCGATGTGTCAGTGGTGGCGTTCTCCAGGAGGTTGTCTGCATGCCACCCATTTGGCTCCTGGAAAACTGTCAATTTGTGGGCTCTCAGCTGCAAAAGGAGGTAGTCTGCTGACATTGGAATCGCCGATGATGATCCACGGCTCCTTAACATGCAGGTGCCAGTCCTTCAGCTTCCTGCGTGTGTTAGGATGTCTCGTCGGGGCCCGCACCTGCTGTCCTGGTGAGGCTGGTGAAGAAGTAGAAGGCGATGAACAAGACGATTCTCTGCTGCTATTATTTGAAACCGAGTTTGTACACAGGAGTTCAATCTGTCTAAGTTGGTGCAAGGCAGACCTAGGTAAGTTGCTGGTTGTGGTTTAGGCACTGTTACTGTGTTGACTCTCCTTGTTTTCTTAGGGGTGGATTCCCCCTGTGTGAGGTCAAGCACCAAAGTGTTCATCTCATCCACAGATTGTGGCGGCTGGATCGAGAGAGAAGGCGGCTTCTCCTGGATTGGAGTTTCTTGGAGTGCGGTGAGGATTCTCTCCACCCTCTGGTCCTTCGGTGCCGCTGGATTGGGCCCTGCTGCTTGTGAAGTCTCTGGAGGGGAGGTAGGTCTTGATTCACTCTCCTGCTCCTGCTCTCTCTCAGAAAAGGGCGACCAGTCTCTTGTGATGTGATCTGTCATTGTTGCAGTTGTTGTTTTAAACGTTGTGCACGTTGCAGGCGGGTCATGGACCTGTGCTAAAACGGTTATCATCCGGCCGGCGCCGGTTTGTTGTGGGGCAGGTTGTGTGTGCAGAACAGTAGGCTGTGTTACCTCAGTGAGGAGTTCAATAGTGTCCAGCTGCATCATCTCCCCGCTCCCCTGTGGCTGTCTCTCAGGTTCTCTGGCAGTATTCTCCTCCACTGTTCCAGTGGCTGCCCTCAGATCTGCCAGCTTTGCTACGATCTCCGCTCGGGCCTGTTCCAGAGAATTGGGTTGCAGGCGGCGACCCAGGTTCCTCTTGGCCCAGGGCATCGCTATTTCGAATGGGCCTCCCCAGTCCTGTTTAGGGAACTCAGAAAGAGCTTTTAGTTCCTTCTCTATGTTCTCAGTATAGTGATCCCGAAGGATCAAAATGGCTGTGTGAGCCCACTTTCTAGCGTTCCCCTCAGTCACAGTCTGTGTCTTTCTGTTGGGCATGGCTGGTTTAATGACAGTCATTAGATTGTGGGCTATCTTATTTAGAGAAAGAGGGAGGATGAATGTCTCTTGCCACATTTTTCAGATGATGCACTGCTTTGATCAGTCTGTGAATAATGCGAACCTTAGCAGAAATGTCTGGATCATCTGATGGTATTTTATTAGCAGGAGACCCAGCTTGTTCAATTTGGGTGGGTCTTACGTACCAGTTATTTTGAGCTGCTCTCCGTTCAAATCGTCGGTCCCGTCTGGTCCGACTTCTTTGTCGGGCTGCATAGCGATCTGTCGCCGGCTGCTCTCTCCTCCGGCTCAACTGTGGTGCGTGGAAGGGATCTGTCTCACCGTTGCGGTGTACTCCTCTCACAACCGACGCCCAGGTTCTCTGTCCATCCTGGGATGGGAAAGCTGTTACGTCAGGGCGATCTGCGTCCACTCGTCTCCTCTCCGGTCCCTGCGCCGTCGAACCATGGTCCATTGTTCAGCCGTAGCAAACGTGGGCATAGTTGTGTGTCCACTAATGGCTTTAGCTGTATCGTGTGGTCACTCTTGACAGTGCTGATGATGCTAAGTGCTAAAGGATAACTCGTACTACTGACTTATGATTACTGAGCGCTTTATTTATGCTCAAACTCAATAAATCACAACATATGTACATACAATGTAAGCCAAAGTCGCGACGTTTCGGTTCCAAATGAACCTTCTTCAGGCTGGCTTGCGAAAGAAGCAGTAATAAGTCCAACGACAAGTGTCCGGAGCAGATTGCGTGCTGTCTGAAAAGTGTCCATAAAGGTTGCTAGGAGGTTTACCTGAAACCATTACCTGATACAGCGCATTTGTGTCAGGTAATGGTTTTCAATGACTACAGTGCCTGTGATATTTTTTAAAATGTAAAACCGTAAGAGGTTACCATAAAAAATATTTTTGCAATTAACAACATTAAGGCTACGTCAAAATGTACACGGGTATTTTTGAAAACAGAGATTTTCCGTTTTCATTTTAAAAAATAATCCCGTCCACACGTAAGCACAGAAATGAAGGAAAACGCTGCAAGGAACATGCCAAAGCAGCAGGTAGCGATATATTCCTAACCATGTACAAATGTTGGCCAATCAGAAGTCTAGAAGCCTCGGTAGGAAATAGTAAACAACGATGGGGCAAAGAAGCAGAACCGAGTCGTATGTGTGGAGGGACAGTAACTGTGTGTGTATATGTAAGCATTTAAACACTGCAGAGAGTACAATTAACAGTAACAGTATTGTAGAAATTCATTTCACCGAAACAATAACGTGGCGCACAGTGTAATGTCAAAAAAGGCGCACATCTTTGACGCTGCTTTTTCTCCGTTTTTCTCCTCCACACGTAAATGCAAAAACGGAGTTTCCAAAAATATCCACCCTGGCAGGCGTTTTTAGAAATCTCCGTTTTCAGTGACAGAAAACACCATTTACGTGTGGACGAAAGGTGCAAACGCATAGAAAAATCTGCGTTTTCAAAAATACTCGGGTACGTGTGGAGCCTAAATGATGCCGGATTTATAGGCAGCTCAAGACTGTGTAATCAACTGGAGAGGGCCACCTGAGTCAGATCAAGTTTATGTCCCAGAGTTGGAGCTTCCCCGTGCCCTGTCGGCAGCAGAACTGGCAACACGTCTGAATTCAAATGTACCACTGACAGAGACATTGCAAGTTTACATTGGGACTTTTTCCCTTCTCTGAGAAATGATTACAAATAAGTCTTTGAAAATGTTGAGTCATATTAACAATTCAGTCACACAGCATTTTTGTTTTTTAGTAAATCCATGAAAGGCTCTAACTTTTCAATATCTGCTATTTCATGTATCAAAATGAAGTTCTCATGTCTGTGTGCAAGTTCAAGAAAAATTCTATTTTTCACTGCCAGATGTCTTTGACGTATTGCTGTGCATTTGTTTTTTACAATGACATTAACCTTTTTTATTTCGACCTTCTATTGCTAAGTGTTCTAAAACAAATTCTTAATTACATTTTCACATAAACTGAAATAACTTGTAGTTTAATATCTTTCTTTCTTTCTTTCTTTCTTTCTATTGTTCTATCATTGCTGGTATATGGCTCATGTGGTCATATGATCAGTTTGTATGTAGCCAGTGAACTAAAATGATTTTGGCAGTCATGGTTTATAACAGGTGTTTTAACCGCCATTTGCGGTCCATGTCACCCTACTTGCAGTCTGTATATACATGAATATAATTCAATGTTAAAATAAGTTATTTCCAAAGCAAGTAATGATTTCATATGAATATGCTCACAATATGAGCAGAGACTACAAACATGTTTAGGGGTTGTCTATGTTAGTTATATGAGAGAGTTATTTGTAGATTAAACAGTATTTTCCCCAGCAGTCAAAAATTAAGTGTACACTTATGTCTGCATTTTTATTTGTTAAAAACTAACAACATGACAGCAGAAGTGCTGCCACGTGTCTGGCAGTAAAAATATGTTTATCTGGTAGTTCAATGAAAGGCTTGAGTTAATTAGGCGTGACAAAACATAATCTATGCTCACATTTGCAGTTTTGTATTCTTATCCAATATTTAAAATGTGAAGTTTTATTTTATTATACTTTTTTGATTTTATTAAATATTTTGTGGGTATTTTGTGTTAGTTGACGTGGCCCCTCCAGTGCATTGACAGTGTCAGCAGTGGCCTATGGGCCATTTAAGTTTAAGACCCCTGATCTATAAAAACCACACCTCTTTAGGTCAGTTTGCTATCTTTAAATGCCATTTCCAGTTTTTTTGAGTGTAATCTACTCCTTTTAGTCTGAGCAGTCTTTAAGCTTTTTTGAAATTTTACAAGTTACAATAGAGGCTTGATTTGACCAAAGGTTCAAAATCAGCAGCACATTTCTAGAATGACAAACAATGACAACTGTTTCAGATATCCACATGTATTTAATAAAGCTTTAATTGTAAGACTTGGATAAGTTGTTGACCATCATGATGCCATTTTCTCTGAAAGTTTTGCTCTGACTCCTGATGATTTATTGGAGTGAAAAAATCAGTCAAGGCAGTTGTAATTATCCCAAAAATGTGTTATTTCTTTGGATTTAAAATAGTTTTGAACAATAAATAACTATTCAAATAGCATTACTGACATGCGACGCTGTGTACAACCTTTTGAGAAATGTGTCAAGATACGGCTAGTGGGTCAAGACGTGTGAGACCCAAGATGCTGGCAGCTGAGATCCAGGTGAGGTTTGTTGGTGAGGTAGTGATACAAACAGGAACGGCCAAGGCGTGGAGGAAACTAAGCAAAACCTAAACTGGAATAAACTAACAAAACAAACCTGAAACCTTAACTGGAGACCTGTGGAGAAAATATAGGAACACACATGGAGACAAAACAGACGATCCAGCAACGCACACGAGAAAACACAGGGGAATAACGAGAGGAGTGAGACACAGCAGGAGAGCACAGTTGGGAGAAATCAGACGTGACAAGACCAAAGGTAGCAGAACTAAAAACACTGACATGAGACACATACCTTCAAAGTAAAACAGAAAACACACCGACTGGACTCTAGACAGACAAACTTAAGAGACTTGGAGACAGAACATAGGAACTTGAAACGTGGAACAAGAGAGCACAGAGCACACACAACACTAGGGATAATCATAAACAAAACCACAGAATATTAACAAATTTAAACATAAACACGGAGTCCACAGACTCCAGAACATGACAAATACACCTTTAACAACAACCAAGCTTGTTGGCTTTGAGAAAACATTTTGAAAGTGTTAAATATTTTACATGGTAAATAACTACCATACAAAGACGCGGTGCATTTAAGCACAAACAGCATGGGATGCAATGACAGTTTAAATACACCAAGTTATGTTATGACTTTCACAAACTAAAACAGAAGGCTTCACTTCAATACTAACTGGACAACCACTGTTCTGACAACACATTATTCCTGACTACAAAAAGGCTGGTTATGTAGGTCTTGCTTTTTTACTTCTACTTTCTGTTGATACCTGTCTATAAAACTTCAAACCTTCAACAACACAAAAGTATTGAATTTCAGTGTTGAACTATCACTTTAAATCTTACAATCATAGCTTTCATAATAGCGCTATATGAAACATAAAATAGTTATAAGCAATAATTTAAAATCTGCACTGTAAGGTATTCAAAATGGACAATGTAAATGGTGTCCATCTATGCCATGCTAAATGTTGGTGCCCAAAGTATAGCATTGCACATTTGTGCTTTAAATTATACAAAGTCTTTGTGCACTGGCAATTTCAAAACAATGTTACATGCATTTGCCTCAGGAAAAATCTTGCCAGAATCCTCTGGAAGAATCTCTATTGTGGGCTGCATAAGAAAGCCATTTGGGGGTATTGAAGAGGATCCAGAAACAGGTTCCAGGAAATTCTCCAAGGTCACGGGTGCACATTCTCCATCTAAAATAAACGAACAGTTGAATGTTAGTGTGGCAGGGCGTGGTCTGCGGTGTAGCTGCAGGGAAAGCAGAGGCACCTGAGCGGCATCCGCAATCACGCCTCCCAGAATAAAATGGGACCTGGGTCCTGTCATTTGTTTGTTGCTGTTGGCGAAGTGTTCAGCTGCAAACTGGAAAGCATGTATGTATGTGTGTATGTGTGTGTGTGTGTGAAGTGATAGCAACCAAGAGTGAATAAAGAAAGATGCTGAAAAGCACGGAAACATAGTCGGGTCTGCCATGGTTCTGTTCCAGTTAGGTATTTGAAATGTTTTTTCGGACTACATCAAAACATAATGTATTCGCTTTTCTCTACTCTTCCTAAAACTGACTATCAATGACATGATAATGACATGATAGTCATGATAATTTGTGGCCTACAATTGTGAGTGCACAAATTCATGTACAGTATCTTACAGAACAGACCATATTATAATAATTTCTTGTACCTTTTACATCACTGAGCCAGTCTCTCCAGAAGCATATCGTCTGGCTTTCGATCTCTCTTTTATGTGTTCCTTGTGTTGAAAAGTTGACTTGAAATACTGCTGAGAGCTCAGCAGCTTTCAAAGGTTCCACATCCTCCACAAACAGTTTATGGAATAAATCAGGGTGTGCCCTAATATCCTGGAGGAGGCCGAGGGTGTTGAAGCCCTCTGTGAACCTGAACACAACAATTTTACATGAGAAAATTACAGCAGTCCAACCTGTTCAAAAACGTATATTTAGTTTTTCTCAATCACTTTGACATAATTCCCACATCAGAACAGTAACTTTCAAAATTTAACTTTCACTACACTTAATGCAGTTATCAAATAATAATGGACTTTCCCACCAAGCTTTTCAACTGCTGAACAGGAATAACAGTGTGACTGGCCTATTGGCCTCTTAACTATCTGCACAGATTGTATAAATAATTTAGGACTCACCTCCAAAAGCTTTTCCTTAAAGGTGAAATCATCCATTTCTTCCAGGGTTGCAGGAAGGCTAGGTTTCCCACAGATTTGATTAAACAATCTGTCTGAAAAGAAATTAGGTGCTATACCTCCATGAATTACACACACAGATATCATTCGTGCTATCTGTGCGTACAGTTTCCCCTCCAAGGCTGTAAAAGGAATAACATTGATAAAGTATCAAACTTTAAATGTGACACCAGATACAGAAAATTCCTTAGTTCTGTTGTCTGGTCAGATATTTCAAGTTTAAGGTCAGCATTTTGTAGAGATACAAAATGTGACATAATACAGACAAATTCGCTGGCACATTTGTGTTGTTAGTAATTTTCCAAATTTGACTGCACTGATTGGACTGTTTTTGAAGGTGCATCTGATAACCTGGATGAGCTCACGGACACTGTGACATCATACATCAGTTTTTGTGAAGACGTGTGTGTGCCAACAAAGACCTTTGCACATACAACAACAATAAACTATGGTTCACTCCTAAACTCCAACATCTTCGTAAGGCCAAGGAAGACGCCTACAGAAGTGGTGAAAGGGCCCTGTACAAGCATGCCAGGAACACACTGACCAAGGAGATCAAAGCAGCTAAAAGGATCTACTCCCAGAAGCTGGAAGAACGGCTCTCAGCCAACAATCCTGCGTCAGTGTGGAGGGGCTTGCAGGAAATCACCAGCTACAGATGCCCCCCACCCACTGTTGAAGCAAACAAAGACCTGGCCAACAAGTTAAACACTTTCTACTGCAGGTTTGAGACGGACAGACTCCCACGCCTCACCCTCCCCTCCCCAGAGGCATTGCTTCAGACACTGACCCCCAACACACCTTCCACCTCTCCCCCCTTCACCCTCACCCTCCCCATTCCAGTCTCAACGTCCACACCCACCCTCCCCAATCCAGACCCAACGACCACCATCACCCTCTCCAATCCAGACTCAACGACCTCCATCACACCTCTCACCCCCCTTTCCTCCTCCCTGAAACTCCACACTGAGGATGTGAGCCGACTATTTCAGAAACAGAAGCCCAGGAAAGCCCCGGACCAGACGGTGTCTCACCCTCCTGCCTCAAGACCTGTGCTGAACAGCTGGCTCCCATCTTTACTCTCATCTTCAACAGATCCCTGGAGCTGTGTGAAGTTCCATCCTGCTTCAAACGCTCCACCATCATCCCTGTTCCCAAGAAACCCACCATCACAGGACTGAATGACTACAGACCTGTCGCCTTGACGTCTGTGGTCATGAAATCCTTCAAACGACTGGTGTTAGCCCATCTGAAGGACATTACAGGCCACCAGCTGGACCCTCTGCAGTTTGCCTACCGGGCAAACAGGTCGGTGGATGATGCAGTGAATATGGGGCTGCATTACATCCTGCACACCTCGACCGCCCAGGAACTTATGCCAGGATCCTGTTTGTGGACTTTAGTTCGGCTTTTAACACCATCGTGCCTGAACTTCTCTCCTCCAAACTCTTCCAGCTCAGCCTGTCACCAGCTACCTGTCAGTGAATCACCAGCTTCCTGACAGACAGGAAGCAGCAAGTGAGGCTGGGGGAGATCACCTCTGAAACTCTGTCCCTCAGTATTGGTGCCCCATGTGTCCTCTCACCACTACTGTTCTCCCTCTACACTAATGACTGCACTCCAAGAACTGTTAAACTCCTAAAGTTTGCAGATGACACCACCGTCATTGGCCTCATTCAGGATGGTGATGAGTCTGCATACCGGCAGGAAGTTGAGCGGCTGGTACTCTGGTGCAGTCAGAACAATCTGGAGCTGAACACTCTTAAAACTGTAGAGATGACTTCAGGAGACATCCTCAACTCTGCCCCCCTGCCCCCTCACAACTGGGGAAGTACAGTCTTCCACAGGAGCTGCTGATCCCAGTTCTACACTGCAAGTTCATTGAGTCTGTCCTGTGCTCCTCCATCACAGTCTGGTATGGTGCAGCCACTAAACAGGACAGGGTGCAGACTGCAGCGGACTGTACGGGCAGCAGAAAGGTTAATCGGTGCCCCCCTGCCCTCCATCCAGGATCTGTACCTCTCAAGAACCAGGAAACGGGCAGGGAAAATCGTCACAGACCCCTCACACCCTGGACACAGACTTTTTGATCTGCTGCCCTCTGGCAGACGGTACAGAAGCCCTGCAAACCAGGACCACCCGGCACAGGAACAGTTTCTTTTCCCTCGCCATCTCCCTTCTAAACAGTTGACCTGTCACACTGCTCCCACTGCCAGACTGCAACTGCACCTTATGTACATTCTGTAGTATTCATTCCACCTCATTTCATTTCTGCATTTTTATGTATATAAGTTTAAAATTAGTTATTTATAGTTGGTTTACACAGTTTTGTGTATGCATGTGTATGTATATATAGACACGTGTGTGTGTGTGTGTGTGTGAGAGAGAGAGAGAGATTTACATTGCTGTGCTTGAGAGCCACCATCTACCAGAAACCAAATTCCTTGTATTTGTCTGCACATATACTTGGCCAATAAACACGATTCTGATTCTGATTTATCTCATGTATGAATTCTGGTTGTCCTTACTGACCTCGAATTGATTTTATGTGGTACACGACGCTCAAATGTGTCACAAACCATTTTGTACAACTTTGGTAAGCTATGAAGCTGCACTGCTGGATGGATTGTCAAAGCATTATGACTACTGTAGTCAGGAGCTTCGCGGAGTAATACTTACAGTGTGTTACGGGGTTCGAAATTGAGGATGAGAGTAAAACAATGATAGTCCAGAAGAGGTCGGTCAAACAATTGATTTTAATGAATGCACGCAGCGTGGAGAGATGTAAACTGCAAAACATCAGTTGTACATCTCCACCCAAAATACACTTCAGATTGCTTTTATAACATCAGGGTATTGTAACGCCCCCTCTTGCGTTTACAAGCACATAATTTGCATGTACAGAACATTCATGTATTTTAAGAATGCAAACACAGAGGTTCCTCCTTCTGGCATCCTCTTCCGAATATGGTGATGATCTCAGGCCTTTGAGGTCACCATGGACTGGTCCTCCTTCTGTCACCTGTAACTAGGCAAACTCAAATGCAACAAGAAGCTGAATACATTCAGGCCTTTGCTCAGACTAAACATGTTAATATGTGATTATGATAACCCCTGTAATACAAATTATAACATAATGCCAGCAACTTCAATAAATACTTGGATGAAATGATAATTAATGCAAATGATAAAGATGATGGTTATGTAAAAATAATCCTGTAATTCCACAAGTGCTTTAACATAATATTACTCTATTGTGTGTATACAAGGAGCCCAACACGGCACCTGTTTAGAGACATGCTCAGGGCTGGACTGGGACAAAAAATCGGCCCGGGCATTTTGAAAAAAGTGATGCGGATCAGTTATTTGCCTCTGCTGAACACACATGAAGATATCATGATATATAAATGCATGCTAATATCATCAACTGAAGGAACAATAATTTCTTAGTTATTAAGTACAACACACAGTAAAAAACTAGCACAAATCAGTTTAACACAGCAGAATATACATTTTGGAAAATGAAAACATATGAACAAAAGGATTTCTGTT
>NW_027052171.1:0-23847 GCF_036321145.2 Pelmatolapia mariae | reverse complement strand
TTCTCTCCTGCCATGAAGAAGGCTACGGCTGTGGGCCTGGAACCATTCCTCATTTACCCTGCCGTGATGAAGATAGAGCACGGTGGTAAGAAGATGGCATTCGAATCCCCTCAACTGGCAGAGGATTTCATAAATTCCCTGCCGCGAAAGCTGAATCCTGCAACACCGCAGTGTGATGATGGAGCCCCCGCTTTTCCACCCGATCTAAACAGCGCGGCCAACTACGATGGTGACCAGCACGCAGGAGAAGGCAACTTAGTGGACATGAATGACTGAACGCCAGTTAGTTGACCTGTTTTAGTTGCAGCAGGCCTCAACTAGGTTGATAGCAGGATCACTTACATGGGTTAAGGTTGGTTACAATTAATTTAGCAATTTGCTTTGCCCCTACCGGGGGTACTTGTTATTTATTTGTTTATTTTTGTATTTTATCTTATTTTATTTTGTATATTTTTTAATTATTTATTTTACTTTTCTTTAAGCTTATCATGGCCAAACATTTGCTGGCTGTTGTTACTGTATATGTATAAGATATGTTTATATTATTTTATTTTATTTTTTATGCGTATTTCTATACTATGTGTGCATGTCTGACTCTCTAGTTTCTGTGTTGGAGTGGAAGGACCGGACACGAATCAATCAGAAGTTTGTGTTCTAGCGGACCTATGGAGGGAGCTCTGTGGGGTCTGCACCAGTTTTTGCATATAGTTTTTTCCTTCTCTGTCCCCTCCCTTGCAGACATATCTCTAAGCAATGTTAAATTTCCAGTAGTTCTAGTGAGACATTACAGGACTTGGCAGGGATATGGTGGCCTTATATTTTACGACACATTAACGTTCCTCTCTTGCTATCTTCACATTGGGACCATTCTTGGACATTTGCCGTACCGATGCTACCTTTGATTATTCTGTCATTTAACGTTAATGGTCTTAACTACGCTATTAAGCGGACACGTGTCCTTGAGTACCTTTACCGCAAAAAGACTGACATTGCTTTAATTCAAGAAACAAATCTGAAACAAGGTGATGTGGCACGTTTTCAAAACAAACATTACAAACTAATAGCTTCGTCACTTTGCCCCAAATAAAACAAAAGGTGTCTGTATCTTGCTAAAGAGAAAATTCGACCTTACTACCAGGTATAGCACGAATGGCTGGCACTTGTAACTGGCAGTATCTTAAACCATAAACCGGTATTCGTATCTGTATACTGTCCAAATGAGCCAGACAGAGATTTTTTTTACTTATATTGCCAATACACCATTAGAATACAATGATTATTCCATAGTGTTGGGTGGAGACTTCAATGCCGTCGTCAACCCCGTTTTTGATAAATCTCATCCAGATGCAGTAGTTAATCTCTCATCTTCTCTGTTGTATACACTTATAAAAGATCTTAATCTCATTGACCTTTGGCGGATGCAGAATTTCGACTTTAGGGATTATATATTCTTTTCTAATAGACATAAGACATTCTCTAGGATAGACTACATTTTTGTTAGTCCTTTCTTAGTGTCAGGTGATACATCTATTTCTATTCAGCCAGTCTTGATATTGGATCATTCAGCTTTGTTATGTTCTGTCGATCTGCCCAATACAAAGAATAGGGCCCCCAGGTGGCGCTTTAATACGTTACTATTAACTAACTCTACCTTTCTCAGCCTGCTTAAGCTCCAGCTGAAGGATTTTTTAGATATCAACGCTAATGAAGATATCGACCCACAAGTCTTATGGGAGACTACAAAATGTTTCATTCGTGGCTTTTCCATCTCATTCTCCTCCATGCTGGCAAAAACAAAACTTGCTCAGGTGTCCAATTTAGAAAATCAGATAGAATCTTTACAGAATCTGCAAAAACTTAGCCGGTCGGACGATCAGTCTACACTCCTTGCTTCACTAAAAGAAGAATATGATGCAATAACCTTGTCGAAAGCAGAGTTCATCTTGCATAGAACTAGACAGAAGTACTATTTTGAATCAGAGCATCTTAGTCATTTGTTGGCACTTATGCTTAAAGAATGTGAAACAAGGGCACATATTCCAGCTATAACAGCTGCAAACGGTAAAATTACGACAAATCCTCAGTCCATTAACACCACTTTCTCGTCATTTTTTGAAAATCTGTATAAATCAGATATCAATTTTAAGTATACTACCTGTAATAGCTTTCTCGAAAATTTGGATCTACCTCATATTCCACAAGCAGATCAGGATGAGCTAGAGGCCCCATTAACTCTAGATGAGCTGCATAGAGCGCTGAAAGACCTTAATAAAGGTAAATCATCTGGACTGGATGGCCTTCTACCAGAACTATTTCTAGAACTTTGGGATACAATAGGCTCACTCATGCTTAGCTCATTTGATTTTGCAACCCGGAACGGGTCTTTCCACAGAGACCAGAAAACAGCACTTATTACCCTTCTCTTAAAAAAGGGAAAGGACCCTCTTGAGTGCTCTAGTTTCAGACTACAATATCATACATACAATACCTCTGCTCACAACTGATCTCAAAGTATTCGCAAAAGCTCTTGCATTGTGCTTGGAAAGAGTTATCCACGTTTTAGTCAATGCAGACCAGACAGGATTTATCCGAGGGCGGCTTGGATCTAATAACATAAGACGGCTGTTACACATCATAGATGCCGCTAACAGCTATCAAAATCCATGTGCAGTATTCTCACTTGATGCAGAAAAAGCCTTTGTGGTATTATATGTGGATGATATTAAAACACTCTGGGTTTAAGCAGAAATTTGTTGCTATGATTAAAACACTATATTACTCACGTCTTGCTAGTGTCTTAACAGGGGACCTGATCTCTCCCCCTTTCACATTCCAGCGTGGAATGAGGCAGTGTTGCCCTCTCTCTCCTCTCCTGTTCCGCCTCTCTCTAGAGCCCACAAGCCATTAGACAGTCCACAATTTCTCCCATAAGAAATTGGTGGTCAAAATCATATCATATCTCTATATGCGGATGATATTATTCTGTTTTTAGACAACTATGAGACGTCCATCCATCCATTAATTAAAAACTTTGACCATTTCAGCTCTCTATCTGGCTACAAAATAAACTGGTCGAAATCTGCCTTGATGCCTTTGAACGTTAAAGCTACATAAATTTCCTTACCCAGATGTGTTCAGATCAAAAGCACTTTTACTTATCTGGGCATTTCAAGTCATAACAGTATTTACTACTATGCTAAACAAGATCAAATCCGACTTTCAAAGATGGGACAATTTAAAAACTTCGCTTCAGGGTAGAATCAACAGAGTAAAGATCAACATATTGCCATTGCTAAATTCCTTTTTTTTATGTTGCCACTCTCTCCTCCTCAAACTTATTTTAAAGACATACACTCTGCAGTATCTAAATTTATTTGGAATGGCAAAAGGTCTAGGATACGTTTGTCAACACTGCAGCGGCCCAAATTGTTTGGTGGCCTGGCAGTACCAAACTTCGAGTTTTATTACTGGTCATTCCAAATCAGGGCGCTTAGTACGTGGGTCAACCCAGAGGCTACTACAGCGTGGAAAATGACTGAATCTGCCAAGGCAGCACCGCATAGACTGCAAGATCTTCTGTTTTCTAATGTACCTGCCAAAACGCTCTGCAACAACAACAAATTTGGACCTGTTATTGCCAACTCTATACAGGTATGGAGGAAAATAGAAAGATGGCTAGGTGCTCCAGTTAAATTTTGTAAAAACTCACGACTCTGGCATAATTTAAAATTACTATGTGGCAGCCGACCATTTGTTCAACACTCTTGGTTTTCACTCGGGATAAACCTTTTTGATGATCTATTCAACGCCCAAGGCCTTCGTTCATTTCAGGACTTAAGGACACGGTTTTCCTGCATCTTCTTACTTTGTGTATCTGCAGCTCAGATCAGCTTTAATAGCATATGGTGTCCCCTGGGACACTCCTCTTCCCTCTCATCCCATGCTGGAATGGATCTTGCCTAACTCTGGCAGACCCTCTGTTTCCAAAATCTACAACAAACTAGCGGAACATGGTATAAAGCCCCTGCCCATTGAATCTATTTCGGTCAGGGAACTGGGAGAACTACAGGTTAATATAGACTGGGACACAGTGTGGTCTAATCTGATTTTGACTTCTAAGAACCTGGCGCATCAATTAATTCATTTCTAAACCATACACAGAACATACATTACACCCTATAGGAGGTTCCAGATGAAATTACAGGCTACGTATCATGTCACATATGTCACATTTGCAATGATTCGTCACCAGGCATGTTCTTGCACATGTTTTGGGACTGTGCCGTTGTATCCAATTTTTGGGTCTTTGTGAACTCTGTGTTATCTGAGGTGCTGGAAGTTTTTTATATTCCCAATCCTGGTCTTTGTCTCCTTAATGATACCTCTGAAATCTCCTTAAAACAAATACAATGCAAAATGTTGTTCGCCGGATTCACATCCCCAAAGAAGACGATTACAAAGCAATGGTTTAGTCCTGACATTTGTATGGAATCATTCTGGATACGATGTCTTATCCATGTCATTAATCTTGAACATACCACAGCAAAATTAAATAAAGTTCGACCCACGACTGTTGAAGCTTGGAAAATCTTCTCATCCATAGTTATCTCCTGGAAGAGGCAATAACTGCTCATGACTTTGTGACTAGGGATGGGTACCGGTAACCGGTGCCATCATGGCATACTGCGCAAAGGAGGTAACACACTCAAATCTGATTAAATGCCTGGCGACGCATAGCGTTTTTTATGCCGAGAAATGCACCGTATTTGATAGCTTGCTGCGACACCTCACAACAAGCACATTTACTGCGGGTGGGTTGCCTGTTATCGGACCTGGAGTTAGCAACATCCCCCAAGAACCCAAAGAGTAGAGTCCTGGCCCCTAGCCCTGCCAGTGCAGCAGAAATGATGTTGGATGATGATGGCAGCAGCAGCCGTTCTTCTCTGCATAAATAGCTTAATGTTGTTCATGTGTATTTTACGTTGCGTAGCCTAACCACGTTATTAAATTAATGCATGTAAGGTGAACTAGGAAACACCGTCGTAGTTACATGCAGCTGTCTTCTTGTTTGATGGCAGATACTCCCTTCACCCTGGCCAAAAAGGCTAAAATGACCAAAGAAAAAGTGGGAAACAGCTAAACATGAGAGGTTTTTGGGCAAAGTTTGTGTTTTTTCCATTGCTTAAGCACTGCTTCCAGCCAAGAGTTATACTATATGTTCCCTATAGCTGCAGAAAAGGCTAACATTGCTATCTTTTTACAAAAAAACCCAGCTAAACATGAGAGGTTTTAGGACAAATTTGAGTTTTCCATTCTTTAAGCACTAGTTTGAGCACCGTTTAAGCACCGGCACTGTTTCAAAAGTACCGGTTTGGTACTGGTATCGGATAAAACCTAAACGATACCTATCCCTACTTGTGACCAATGTTTGCTTTGCTACTGCAGTCTACAGTTGTGCTGTATATGTCTGTCCCCCAACCCCGTTTAAATCAATAAAATATTGATCACAAAAAAAAGCAGTTGTTGTACATGTACAAACCATAAATACGGAGTCCAGGTGTGTTTCTGTCTGCCCGGCAGCATCACTACTGGGAACCTCTGCGCTCTCCTGGTCAACTCTGTAGAGGAATTATGAAGAATTGGTTGTCACTGTACCAGACTTACAATCTGCTCAAAAAAAGGAAAAAACACATTTGCGATAAATGTGGCCAGTTTGGTTGTTTAAATTTACTAAAAGGGTTTTTATGCTTATCTAATTGTATTGTATTTTTAGACATTTTCCCTCCAGAGAGCAAAAATGATCAATCATTCAAATTATACTCAGGTATCCTGCCACTGTTATTCTGATAATTACCACCATTGTATTTTTATATTTAGATTTTTTTTGTCAGTTTATTCTGTAAACACACCCGAGTGGAATTTCCTCCCTACACTGTGTTTGAAGCAAAGCACAAAGAAGACACCGGCTGGAGCAGCTGGAGTCCTACAGACACTCAGCCTAACATCTACAACATTCATTCTTTACACTCTGACTGCTGTGTTTGTGGAAACACTCCAAAACACCACGTCATATATGAACATAGATATTTGTGTGAAAAAGAGCTGAGCTGACGTTAAACACGATGGAGGATTTGTTTACAAATACAGAGTCACAACAACGTTTAAACACACATGAGGAGAACAGAAGACTGATTTAAAGTCAATAGTGACTTTATTTGGTGTTTACAAAGCAGAAATTTGTTTCTATTCTGACATGATCTATTCCAGGACAGTAAGAGACAGTTTAATTGGGAATGACGTGTTTGCACTGCAGTTTATATCCAATAACATCAAGCAATTAAATAAGCTCTCCAGTAATTAATGTTATTAACAGCTTACCTCTCTACAGCAGACACCGGCTGCATTTTAAAACCTGTGACTACATCTTTCGATCGGTCACTCTTTAACGACACACAGCTGGGTCCAGGTTCTGGTCTACTTTCAGGTTCAGGTCCAGCAGCTCTCCCATAGATCCTGTAAGAGAAGAAAATGTGCTTTCCATTTGCTGTCATAGGAGCTGAGGAAGACTTAGAATACCTTCATCATCCCAAAGAGAACCTGGATTGCAGGCTGAGCATAAGCAGAAGGAAACTCCAAAAACTAAACCTAGACAGGCATTTTCTAACTGAAAGCCCTAAAAAACAGACCAAAAAGCAGTTTGAGTTTGAACTACAAACACCCGCCAAATAATAAAAATAAAAAATAAGGTTTAAGTTTAATCCAGATCTGTGTCAACTACAAGTTAGTCTGCATAGGTACTTTTAGGGTTCACCTAGATATCTTCAGCTGCATTTCAAATTCTGATCACTATGAGTCCACTCAGTTGTAATATCTTAATGTAATTAGCATGGACATAAATGCATCCAGTTAATTCCTAAATATTATTATTAATATTATTGATTGATTTTCTAACTAACCAAGTACATAACCAATCAGAAGTGGAGAACTAATGACAGACAAAATGTAGGGATTCATAAACTTCCTGTAGGAATCTCACAGCACAATCTCTAGGGATCAGGAAGAGAACTTCATTGAATAGATCACCTCTGTGAGAGTCTCCACAGTTACTGTGTTCTGTGTTGAAGGAGTCAAAGTGCCAGCAGTTCTGGAAACTTGCTGTTAGTTCGATTGCACTGGGGGTGTTCAAAGTCAGTGTGCATATGTGTACCACTCAAAAGTTTGGACGTCTTCTCATTTAATGGTTTACTTTTATTTTACTACTTTCTACATCAGTGTTTCAAAACATTTTTAGGTATGGCACATACTACAAGTTAGAAAAATCACACAGCACACCACCAAACAAAAATGTCACAAAAAGCATATTGATAACTTTTCCGCGTGCGCCAGGGATAGAGGAATTGGCTCGTTTTGTCCCCAGTATACATTTTTTGCTTTTGTCGGACCACTGCCCATGACTTGATCTCAGTCAGAATTTTCTCCATCTTACCCGCTGCTTTGTCTCACTTCCAGAATGACCATTATGTACTTTCTTCACTGTCTTCTTCTGTTTTATTGGCAACTGGCAACCCATTTAATTAGAGCAGGTAATTGTACTGCCCTCTAGTGGAAGAGAATGTAATTGTTCTGCTCATTACTCACGCCTGTTGCTTAGAGTGCTAATCAGTTGGAACCAGATAATTTTCCATGGCACACCTGATCATTTTCTCACGACACACCTATGTGCCCCGACACAGTGGTCTAAGGCTACGTCCACATGTACCTGGGTATTTTTGAAAACGCAGATTTTTTTATGCGTTTGCACCTTTCGTCCACACGTAAACAGCGTTTTCGGTCACTGAAAACGAAGATTTTTAAAAACGCCTGCCGGGGTGGATATTTTTGAAAACTCTGTTTTTGCATTTACGTGTGGACGAGAAAAACGGAGAAAACACAGCGCCAAAGGTGTGCGCCTTTTTTGACGTCACACTGTGCGCCACGTTATTGTTTTGGTGAAATGAATTTCTACAATACTGTTACTGTTAATTGTACTCTCTGCAGTGTTTAAATGCTTACATACACACACACAGTTACTGTCCCTGTACACATACGACTTGGTTCTGCTTCTACGCCCCATCTTTGTTTACTATTTCCCACCGACGCTTCGAGACTTCTGATTGGCCAACATTTCTACACGGTTAGGAATCTATCGCCACCTGTTGCTTTGGCATGTTCCTATCAGCGTTTTCCTTCATTTCTGCGTTTACGTGTGGACGCGATTATTTTTTAAAACGAAAACGGAAAATCTCAGTTTTCAAAAATACCCGGGTATGTGTGGACGTAGCCTAAAACCTGCAGGACATCAGCCCTCAAGGCCTGCAGTTGCCTACACCTGTCCTACAGAGTTGTATTTTAGAAACCATGAAACAAAAACAAAACAAAAAAAAATCAACATTTAAGTCAGACACCGAAGCGTTTGCTATTAAAATGTTCATGCTATTCACAGCTCACCTGTTCCTGGCAGATGTCTGCTGGCCTTTAAAACCAGTGACTGCATCTTTAGACCGGTCACTCTTTAAAGAAATGTAGCTGGGTCCAGATTCAGCAGGTCTCCCAATGATCCTGTTACAGAAGAAAACTGTGTTTTTTCATTTGCAGCTAGAGATGCTGATGAAGACTTAGAATACCTTCCTGATCTCAAAGAGAAACAGATTTGCACGCTGAGCATGAGCAGAAGGAAACTCCGAGACCCAAACGTAGACGTACATACCTAGGATCCAGAATTGAATTCAAAATAATAATCAGGCCCCATCTTATCTTAATGACCTTGTAGTACCAAGCCACCCTATTAGAGCACTGTGCTCTCGCACTGCAGGCTTGTTGTTCCTAGAGTATTTAAAAGTAGAAGGTGGGGGTGGGATTCAGGAGATAGACATTTTAAGGTTAGTACTGGATCAGGTGACCCTGAATCCGCTCTCAGTTATGCTGCAACAGCTGTAGGCTGCTGTGAGATTCCCTTCATGCATTGAGGTTGTTTTTTTTTTGTTCAGTCATACTTGATATCAATCTCTGGCTCTCTTCAACAGCATGTCTTTTATCCCGTTTTCCTTCTCTCACCCCAACCGGTCACTGCAGGTGGCCCCCATGTAATATTCTAATCTTAAGTATTATAAAAAACATATTCTTAAACTGCTTCATGAGCCACAATTATTCTTTATTGCTGCTCATTCCGTATATCTATGACACACCTCCACTTCCATAATCATACTCACCCTGTTGCCACTACGGCAAACCCCTAGGGACAATAAGCACGGAGTGCACAAATTGTAAACAATGCAAAAATGCTGCCCCACCCTGAGCAATAGACGTAGGCTGCCGGGGATTCCCTTGATGCATTGAGTTTTTCCTTTCCACTCACCTTTCTCACTCACTATGTGTTAATAGACCTCTCTGCATCGAATCATATCTGTTATTAATCTCTGTCTCTCTTCCACAGCATGTCTTTACTCTGTTTTCCTTCTCTCACCCCAACCGGTCGCAGCAGATGGCCGCCCCTCCCTGAGCCTGGTTCTGCTGGAGGTTTCTTCCTGTCTAAAGGGAGTTTTTCATTCCCATTGTCACCAAAGTGCTTGATCATAGGGGGTCATATGATGTTGGGTTTTTCTCGGTATGTATTATTGTAGGGTCTGCTGTACAATGTATAGCGCCTTGAGGCGACCATTGTTGTGATTTGGCGCTGTATAAATAAAATTAAAATCAAGTGGAGAAAAAGACGCTAAATATATATTGATGGTACTGAAAGTAGCTGTGTCATATTATTAAACCTGTGAGATGATCACAAGGTATTTATTTTTTCTCTCACTGTTAAAATTTTATTTGTGAGCAAGTTCATGAAGTCATTACTAGTTAACATTAAAGGGATGGTTGGCTCAATAGAGCTCTTAATCTTTGTCAGCCTGGCTACAGTGCTGAAGAGAAACCTGGGGTTGTTCTTATTTAGTATATAGTAAGATCTTCTAACTTTGCAGAGGACTTTCTTATAAAGCAACAAACTATTTCTCAGGGTTAAATAATCATCTTCTAAATTTGTGACACACCATTTCCTCTCCAGCTTACAAGTTATCTGCTTTAGGCAGTGTGTTTAAGAATTATACCACGGAGTCAGGTACTTCTGATTTGAGGTCTTAGTTTTCACTGGAGCTACAGTATCCAGAGTCGTATGTAGTGAGGAGGTAAAATTATTTACAAGATAATTGACCTCTGTTGGAGTAGCGTTCAGGTAGCTCTCTGCTCTGTGTTGGTACAGGGCATTGAAGATGATAACAGTGAGTGGATTATATTCTTAAACTTAGTTACAGCACTTTCAGAAACACATTTACTTTGATAAAGTCTACTCTCCACTGCTGTGTAATCAATTATTGTAAATGTTATCAGGAAATGATCAGACAGCAGAGAGTTTTCAGGAAACACTGTTAAATATTCAGTTTCTATTTCATATGTTAAAACAAGATCTAGAGTGTGATTAAAGTGGTGGGTGGGTTCTTTTAAAGTTTGAGAGAAGCCAATTATAATAAATGCCATGTTGAGGTTGTCATTTTTAGCATCTATATGAATGTTAAAATCACCCACAATAATTATTTTATCTGAGCTGAGCACTAAATCAGATAAAAAGTCTGAGAAATCAGACAGAAACCAAAGCCCCAGGTTCATGTTACTAACCGCTCACCTCTCTGCAGCAGACACCTGCTGGCTTTTAAAACCCGTGACTGC
This sequence comes from Pelmatolapia mariae, assembly GCF_036321145.2. Taxonomy (NCBI): domain Eukaryota; kingdom Metazoa; phylum Chordata; class Actinopteri; order Cichliformes; family Cichlidae; genus Pelmatolapia; species Pelmatolapia mariae. Next base: position 13,101 of record NW_027052171.1, on the reverse strand, counting down.
ATCTTTAGACCGGTCACTCATTATGACACACAGCTGGGCTCAGTTCCAGGTTTGAGTCTTTGGTGTTTCCTGAAAAAGTTCAAATTATCAATACCAGCCTCATCACATATAAACTGATATTATTGGCATGACCTTACTCTTTCGCAGATGACTGTTTTTGTTCAAATGCGTTAATGAAATCTTTCACTCGGTTCCTCTCATAGCTGGATTCCGGTCTACGTCGGTCCCTGTGAATAACGATGGAGCAGTGATGTGAGTGCTGAGCTGTGACATGGAGAAGACTCATGGACAGTTAGAGATGGTCATCTCACCTCTGAGTGGTTTTAGAGGGAGGGACTCCCTCCTTTCTGTCCTCACACTGATCCATGCTGCTGAATTCACATCCACATCACACACACGCTCACACACACTTTCTACCTTCACCTAAAGAGGAAACACACATTATTCATGTGCACATCAAATAGGTGCTGCAGAGGTCATGTCTGATGTGTTTGTACTAGCATCAACTCCATCTGAGACACAGCTTACATCAGTTCACTATAAAAAGTGTCACAAAGACCCGATTTCAGCCTCTAAATCCCTCCATTACTGTAGTCCTACAAAGCAGCAGGTCACACATGACTGTTGAAATGGCAGAGAGCAGCTTTATTTTAGTTACAACGGCCAAGCTGACTGCTTACACAATGTTCATACTCTAACTGCTAACTGCTTCTAACAGCTGTTTTTAGTTCTCTCTCTTAGCAGACACTTTGTTTCTAAAGCTGTGATTGGCGGATTAAACACCATGCTTCCATCTTCTAAGCATCTCCGCCTTTTATTTCTTTTTCACAGGTTGGTTTCTGGCTGACTACAACATCCACCATAAACAGAGGGAACCACTGTGTTCCTGTTATCTGTCCATCTCCATCCACTCTTTGACAGTGGGTGGATTTTTTTCCCGCACAGTTACATCACTAACTTGCTCAGTCTGATCTTGTATAAAGTTGTGGATCTTATCACACCTTCTGTTTCCTGCAAAGTGCTGCTACATGTCCTAAACTTGGACATGTAGCAGCACTTTGCAGAGGAAAACTCATATATGAGAAATGTTGCTGCACAGATGACACTGAGCTTGAAGCAAAACATATAAGTGTAGCTGTGAGAGACTAACTACAGTGGGACTGCAGTGAATCCCTTAAAGCCTCCATAAATCCATCCAACAGGATCACTGGAGTCTGACAGCAGCACTAAAAAGGAACCAGCAGGGGGCGCTCACTAAGTCCTGTTAAATATTTTCCATGATTTCAGGAGAACATTGAACTACGGAGCCCCGCAAGGGAGATTGGAGGAAAAAAAATAAAGCTGAAGTTTTGCGAGATCGCGCAAATCTAACTCGGGATCTTGCAAAAGTTTTGGACGCATTCTTCGGAGGCTGCCAGCTTGAAGCCGACCGGAAGGTCGAGGCACGATGTGCCGGGAGAGCGGTGTTCCTCCCGGCTTTAGTAGGTCTCGACCTCCCTTTACCTTCAAGATGGTGGGTGTCATACGTCTCCGAAAACGTCGGAGCACTTTTGCAAATATGTGATGTGTTTTAAGCCGAGTGTTTACACAGCTACATTCACACCTCAAAATATCTTAAAAGTTTATTTTGTGACCCAAAAAGAGTAATATTACAACTAAGTAGCTGCTGCCATTGTTGGAATTCCTATTTTGCGAGACCTTGCAAAACTTTTGCGAGGTCTCGCAAAAGTTCATCTTAATTTTTTTTTTCCCATGTCCATGGCGGGGCTCCACATTAAACAGACACGACACAGTCTGATGAAGACCCACACAGACTGTTAGTCTGACGTGAAGATGTGAGGAGAACAAATCTGTAACCGCACACTCTGTTTGAAAGGCTCTGATCTGGATGTTGGAGACTTTGTTGTTGCTTTGGAGTCTTTATCCAACACCAGACGCCAGAGATGAAACGAGTCTCCATGTGTTCTCTGCAGAAATATGCTAACAAACAGAGCAGCTAACAAACAGCTGCTCTGTGATGAAGAGGAAACCTCAGAGACTGGAATGAATCAAAGTTGCACTTACTCAGCTTCTTCCAATCAACTTCTTCACTCTGCAGCGCTCTGCTGTCTGCACCAGGTCTGTGTAAAAAGAGAGAAAATCTGCTTCTACTCCGTCAGTCCTCTGTGTTTGCAGGCTGCCGCCACATTAAAAAACACCATAGAACAGTCTCATGACGCAGCTCACAGGTCAAAGCTCAACTGCCACACTCTAATATAACATCCTCACTCTTTATAGCAATTTGCAAATAATTTTCAAAAACAAAACCTGAGTATGGGTGTCACTTCATGCTTAAACCCTTTACACATTAAACACTTCACACTATAAAAACATCTGAAGTTGTAGCTCACAGGTCAAAGCTCAGCTGCTGCTCTCTTATGTGACTTTAGATTAATAGTTAACCTTCAACAAATGGTCATCATCTTTTCTTTCTATGCACGATTCACTGGTGCTCCTGATTTAATATATTATCCAGCAGTTGCATAAAGTTGATTCTGCATTCTGATCTGCTGTACATCAGTGTTTAACAACTTTTTCACTCTGTTCCATATCTTAATTTTCAGTCAGCGTATATGACCTATGTATTTCCATTGTTTTAAACAACAAAAGTCATAAATTGGGACTATTTTGGTTATATTTTGTAGTTGTGTATGAGCTATCTTAAAGTTCCAGCTAACATTTTGTTAGTTGAAATGGAATATTCTATAATTTGCTTCAGTTTGTCCAAAGATAGAGGATGAGGTAGGTTCAGATTTTGAAATAGTGTATCCAACATACTTGAAGCTTCTGACATTCTTTGACTTGTTTTCGCTAAAAGTTAGATTCTCCTGTTGCTTCACTTCTATCCTTATTTAATCATCTAATATGTAGGCCAGACTTCTCTTTCACCCTTTTCTCAGACTTCCGGCATACATGTAATATCATGTTCCAGTCTCTTCCATTGTGTAACACAATTGACTACTTTGGTTGGGCATTTACAGGTTCTAACATCGATGGTCCCTTAGTCAGAAGTTGGGACATTTTGTCTCCATTAGTATGTATCTCACTAATAAACTGTAGATCACTAATCAGCATTAATATATTGTATCAAATATATTATTTGCCTTTTGTGAAATCCGTGTATTCCAGTTAGACAAAGACAACTCCACTTTCATGGCATCAGAGCTCTGTTGACCTGCCACACAAGGAGATGGAGGTGGAGCTTAGTTGGGTGTGAGAAGTGATTAAGTTTACAACAGCTAACAGGAAAAAAAACCTGATCTTTATACAACCTTTGCAAGGTCATGGTCCTCAGCCGGAAAAGGGTGGAGTGCCCACTCCGGATCAGGGATGGGTCTTGTTCACAAGTGAGGGGAGAAGGAAGCGGGAGATTGACAGACGGATTGGTGTTGCGGCCGCAGTGATGCAGACATGGTGCAATCAGCTATTTTCCCAAGACCCCTTTCCACTTTTTACAGTATTAAACACGGCAAGATCTCTCTCTACCTCCTGTATTACTTCCTATTCTCTCATTTCCTACCTCATTTTCCTTCTTTCCTTCCTTTACTTGTTTCTTTGCATCCTTTATTTTCCTTCCTCTCACCTCCTCCTTCAATCTTGTTTTTAACATAACTTTTAAAATAAGTTTTAAATTTACTCTCCTAACACAACAAGTAAGAGTATAAAGCAGAAAACAGCTGATTGACTTAAAGTCATTTCATTCATTAAGATGGAAATCTGGGATTTCTCTGTGAACCTAAAAAAGTGAAACGTATTAAAAGCTCTTTAATTCTGCTCATTTTGCTTTGAAACAAATGTTCAGAATATTGATAAATGTCTTTTTATGCTTCTGGCTTTTATTCATAATGTGGATAAACATGAATCTGAGGAATGATTGGTTCTTCCTTTCTGCTGATAATCAACATAATAAATGTTGCTTTCCTCACTGGGATTCTGACCAGGTCAATAATAAATGGATTTTTGATGAGCTCAGCACTTCCTGCTTTGATGAAAGATAAACATGAAGCTGGATTTCATGTTGAGGACACTCTGAAATAACGTTAGCAGTGAGAGCAGAGCTGAAAGCATCCGTCCAATTGTTGTTCGGCAAGGTCGCCTGAACGAGGATATGAAGAGCAGAGCTCATTGGCTGTGAGCTGTTTGTGACACTGCAGGATCTTTTCCAGTTTCACTGCTCACTTCAAACGTCTCATTGGCATCACATTTTACATACAACAGCAGGTAGTGATGGCCAAATGAAGCTTTCTGAAACACTGAAGCTTGTATTGTAAAACGGTTCATTACTCAAAGCTTTTCAACACAGTCCTCTCTGGTGACATCTGGTGGCCAAAAATATGAAGAGCAGCTTGAATCCACAAAATAAAACCAACTGCTTCATTATGATTGCCCACTCTACAGAGTGGAGTTCTGTCTGATATCAGGCCGCTGTTGTGTTGCTTTGAACGTGTATTTCTTGGTGGTTAAAAAAATGTGGTTTAATTTGTTTAATAAATAATTTTGACCAGTAAACTTTCCTTGTTTAATCATGCACCATTATGTGGTCTTTCTTTACTTGTGACTTCTTGATGTTGGTAAATAAAATAATTGAAAAAATACCACATTATATGTATAATATACATATGATAATGTACAACACATTATGGAGTACGCTTCTGCTGTGAGGTCCTGCCTCCATGCACTTATGCAATTAATCGATAGATGGGTGTATTTATAAATAATATTATATTAGGGAAATTTTCCTATACATATTTTTGACCTGGGGGTAGAATTGATTGTGAAATGGAAAGGGAAAATGATTATGAACTTGCAAATTAAAAACATGATGCATTTAAAGTAGCCCTTTGTCATTTTTATTTAAGAAGAAAATTTGTTCTAGTGTGCGATGGCCAAACATGTTCCTTTTCGTGGAGATATTTTCTCCTGCCTTAAGGGAAATCCTCTCACATGGCACAGAAGAGGCTGGAGTGCAGAGAAACTGGTAGAGATGTAGTTATACAGTCTACCTGGGCCCCACAAACTGTCAGATAAAGAAAATAAATAAATTCAATTGCTGCACATTTGGCAGACTAACATTTTCAGATTAATTAAACAATAACATATATATATTTTTACAACACTACAAGTAAAGAGTGAAGTGGAAGTTTTTCTAAAGTTATTTAATGATATTTATATTATGGAAGCAGATTTTTGACATTTTACCTTTTTCCCGTTTTCAGATAAAATAAACAAACACAAAACAAAAACAAACACCCAGAACACAAAGCTGGAAAACCCACCCAATTGACAAAAATCAACTCAAAATTCTCCCACACAACAGACCCCCCTCTATTCCTTGCTGGCTCCAAATCTCTCAGTGGAATGATCAGTGGTTCGCTATTTGTCACCATCAAAACACTTCACAAATCCCGCGAGTGATTCACTTCCCAATAAACCATTGAATCAGATACCGAAGCAGTTAGGTTCTAAATGAAGCTTCGGACATCACTGATCACGTGACTCTGGCCAAACGAATCAAGCTTCGACACAGTGCTTCTGAAGCAGTGTGTTGATTTTTTTTGACACACACACATTGGAGCTTCAGCTTGAAGTGGGCCATCACTAACAGCAGGAGTTTGGAACTCTTGGCCTCGAGGGCCGGTGTCCTGCAGGTTTTAGATCTCACCCTAGGTCAACACATCTGAATCAAGTGATTAGCTCATTACCAGGCCTCTGGAGAAGGTCAAGACATGTTGGGGAGGTAATTTAACCATTTAAATCAGCTGTGTTGGATAAAGAACAGCTAAAACCTGCAGGACACAGGACCTTCAGGAGTCCACCCCTGGTTTAGTCACATCTGGGACTGTCTCCTTCAAACGACTGACAGAGAGCCTCGGCTTCTCTGACACTCTGTGACAAATTAAAGGAAAAAGCAAACCCTTTCACTAAAGCAATAAAATAAAGCATAAACCACTAAACAATATTGTATATATAATATCGTAACAACAATATTGCAGAAGTGGAAGCAGAGCAACTACGGACGAAAGTTTCGGCCTGTCTCAGCAATGCAAAGCCCCCAGCATCCAACATCACCATGGAGGAGAGGAAGGCACTCACATCACTTAGTGATGACAACAACATTATCATCCTTCCGGCAGACAAGGGTAGGTGCACAGTATTGCTTAAAAGACTATCATGAGAAGATTTTGTCACTACTCAGTGATGAAAATATTTATAAGCCCCTGAAACGAGAGCCAGGAAGTGGCTACAGGAAGAGGGTCATAGACTGTCTGAAGCAGTTAGAACAAGACAAGGCTATCGACCGGACCTCATACCACAGGCTGTACCCAGGGGAGTCTACACCAAGTCTGTATGGTTTACCGAAAATACATAAGCAGGGTGCACCTTTAAGACCAATTGTCTGCATGATCAACTCGGTCACCTATAACATCTCCAAGTTTCTGCAGGGCTCTAGACTAACTTTTTGGCATGGGCGCACCGGTACGCCTAACTTAAAAAATTTAGGCGTACCGGCACAAAAGTTAGGCACACTCAAATTTTTCAACCGCTTCGCTTAACACCGCAGTTTTACGTGTGCACCTTCTTTGGGGGGAGGTCCATACAGACAATATTCATTTCTAAATTATTAACAAACAATGTTGTGCTTAAAGTGCTTTGTCAATATTGTAGAAAATGTTAAACTTAATCATCATCTTGGCCTGACGACCTGTTTGCTGTTGCATGCTGCTGAAAGGCAGTGGGGAGAGAGGACACTTGGGCAGTGCATTTATTGCAGCATGAAGTGTGTTTTCTGGATACACTGCTGCTTTTTCAGCATTCAAAGATTGATGGCACTGTGTCAGAGCTGGCTATGAATTTCAGACAGATCAGGCCTTAACTTAACAAAAAAGTTATCAATAGTTCTTTTCATCTTTTCTTATTACCCACAGCTACATCCACTTCTGTCAGGCCTAGGCTGCTCACTAGGGCTGGGTATCATCACTGATTTCTATAATCCATTCGATTCCGGTTCTCAAAGTCCTGATTCGATTCAATTAAGCCTCAGTCAGAAATATTATAATTCTGATCATTTATCAGTACTGACACTTGTGAGACTTCATCAGAATTGTGAACATCACAGCAGATGCCTTTGTGTAAAAGTAACTGAGAATAAAACACAGAAAAACATGAAGGAGATTTTCCTGGTCTGGCGTTTTATAGCAGATAACCTTAAAAATATTCTGCAATATTCTGCAATTTTGCATAATTTTAAGAAGTTTAAATTTCTTCAGTATTGAACAGCAGAAATTAGGCTTTCTTGTCGGACATCATTTACATGAAAAAAGAAAAAGACAGCGCTGTAAACAACGGTAGACTGGTGGGTAATAAGCGAATGAATAATCCAGAAAACAGAGATTTGAGACGGGAAACTGTTCTTGAAGTACACACAGGGAGCTGTGTAGGAAGTGTAATTTTTATCGTGGGGAAGCAAAACAGCAAAAGTCAGAGGGAATTCGTGACGACATTGATCAAATGTGAAGCGCAGTTTGCTGCTTCTTTTTGGCTCGGCGAATTTTGGTTGGAGAGACAAAACCTGCAGCTCAGAATCAGCGCAAAAAAAACGTAAACACAGCGCGGACCCGACGCATCAGAATCGCTAAGCTCTGACAGCGTGTCCGTCTGCGGGCCGTCCGGTGAGAAAGCCGAGAAAGACAAAGCTGATTCTGATGCGTCGGGTCGCTCTGTGTTTACGTCTTTGTGTGGAATCCGTTAATGAATTTATATCGCCTTATTAAAGCTACTCACCTCCCTCTTCTACCTGCACTTTCCACTGGACCACGGCCAATCAGAGAGGTCCCGCCCCTGACTATCTCTGATTGGTTTAGTCCACGATAGGGGCATAATGTGTGTCTGCTGTTGACAACATGGAGAGTTGCAGAGATTTTTTTTGTTACCCAAACAGGTGCGACCAAATGTTTTTTTTAGTCGCACCACGGAAAAATTTGGTCGCATTTGCGACCATATTGGTCGCACTCTAGAGCCCAACCCGCTGGTGGGCAGCTCTGAACACCACATCCAGAACACCCTGGATTTTGTTGAGAAGGTGAGAGATGTCATTATGGAGGCAGATGAAACCATGGTCTCGTACGACGTTACATCTCTCTTCACTTGCATCCCAGTCACGGAAGCGCTGGAGGTAGTCCGTAAGAGATTACAGGATGACACCAACCTCAGCAACAGGACCACTCTCAGCATCGACCAAGTGTGTCTGCTTTTGGAACTGTGTCTTCATTCCACCTACTTCACATACAAGGGTCAGTTCTACAGGCAGAAACATGGGTGTGCCATGGGCTCCCCAGTTTCTCCCATCGTGGCCAATTTGTACATGGAAGAAGTGGAAAGAGGGCGTTGCTATCCTATCCTGGAACACCACCAAGCCATTGGTTCAGATATGTGGATGACACCTGGGTGAAAATCAAATCTCAGGAAGTTCTACATTTCACGGATCACATTAACTCGGTGGACCAACACATCAAATTCACCAGGGAGGATATGAAAAGTGGCAGGTTAGCCTTCTTAGACTGTGAGATTTCCATCAGTAATGGGGGACATCTAAAAGCTGACATGTACCGTAAACCTACGCATACGGATCAGTATCTAAGATTTGACTCTCATCATCCACTGGAGCACAAACTGGGTGTCATCAGGACGCTACAACACAGAGCGAACACCATCCCCACAGACACAGCGGCCAGGGAGGCAGAACAGCAGCACATCAAGAAGGCCCTGAGTAAATGTGGTTATCCCAACTGGACTTTTGTCAAAGCTGGGAAGGCACCTAAAGAAAGCTCCAGCCGATCCAGGAGAGAAGGACAACCGCTGCCCAAGCGAAAACCTGCAGTGATCCCATATGTGTCAGGAGTATCGGAACAGTTGAGACGCATTTTTTCTAAACACCGGGTCTCTGTGGCTTGTAAACCCCAAAATACGCTGCGCCAAAAACTGGTCCACCCCAAGGATCGGGTCCCCCGACACAAACAGAGTAACATAGTGTACGCTGTTAAGTGCCAGGAGGATTGCCAGGATTTATACATCGGGGAAACCAAACAATCTCTAGCGAAGCGGATGGCACAACACAGAAGAGCTACCTCGTCAGGCCAGGACTCTGCAGTTTATTTACACCTACAGGCCAGTGGACACTCTTTCAATGATGAGGATGTACACATCCTGGACACGGAGGAACGCTGGTTTGAGCGCGGAGTCAAGGAGGCCATTTACGTGAAAAGGGAAAGACCATCTCTGAATCGAGGAGGGGGCCTAAGGGTACATCTTTCGCCATCTTACAACGCTGTGATTGCAGCCATTCCCCAACTCTCTGTGAATGGTACTCATGGCCATTGATCAGTGTTCTTTGATCAGTGGGTTTTGGTCAGTGATTGTTGATCAATGGTCATGGGAATTTGCATAATTATGATTAAGGAACTGACCTCACAGCCCATTGTTCCTCAGTGGGCTGGTTTCAGTCATTATGCAAATGTACTGTTTATAAGGTTGGGGAAACCTGCAGTCAGCTGAGACTGAAGAAGTCACTTGGATGAGTGACGAAACGTTTCTCCCACAAAACGCTACGTCCAGATGAACAGATTCAACTTTTGGAGATAAACCACTAAACAAATTATTAAAAGAGATAAATAAAACAAATACACCCTAAGTTACAGTTCTTCATAAAAGCATATTTAAAATGTATAAAACAATTCAGAGTAAAAAAAACCCCATAAAACCAGGAGTTAGTTGAGGCCAGTCCATATACAGTTGTAAGATAACAGGCCACAACAAGACAGAATAAAACAAAACACAGCACAGAATGAAATAAAACAAGACAGCAGCAGTATGACATGATCCTGTAACAAAAGAGGGAAACAGTCATCAAGGTCCACCCTACTATATGCCATCCCATTTACCACTATCTAAAGGGCAATACTAAAATGAGCAGTTTTCCTGAGGAGATCTGCAGTGCTTAGTTACCTAAGCTCAGCTTGGATGGGAAAAGACTGCCAAAGGACTTCGTGTGGTAGTGAAGCGCAGCTGTTCCTTATAAGGCCACTAATTATCAGCTGGGAAGGTGTGGATGTTAGTGCTGCATTTGCAGACATCACATAAAATCCTACCCCAAAATCTACTTCACTACACTACAGTAAGGAGATCTGGGGGCTCTGCTGTGCTGGTGCTCTACTAGAGACCCCAACACACTGGTAATTTTTCAAAGACATCACAGAGGTAAATGACACCATCAAAGACAAGACTAGTTTTACATGTTTAATGCAGTCTTTGCTAGTCATTAGATAAGTCACATGCACTATGACATCACAAAAACAAACAAACTCCCTTAAAAACTATTGTGCCAACATTTTCATGTTATATTTCGGAAACATTTTCAACAATGAGTAAAACAGTAAAAGCATGTGGAAAGTTTTGAAAATCACATTAAGAAAGAGAAATCAAACATTTGGATTCATTTTAATGAGCTCAGACTGGTTGAAAATGCAGAGAAGCTGGTTGTGAACTGAGCTTCAGAAAAATACAACATATTTATATTCAATGTGAAGCTTTGAGTGGAAAAAGACAGAAAAACAACATGTAGAACAGTTTAAAACATCAACTAACTGAATCCATGAATCTGAAATGTGTTTCTAAGTGAAAGAGACAGACATGTACAGACTAAACGATCAGTTCAACAGTCAGTGTTTCTCTAACAGGAGACACTCTTTACACTCAACTCAGCACAGAGTCACTGAAGCACCAGGAGACCAAAGTCTAAATCCAGGATAAAGAGTTTGAGTGAATGTGGTGTTGAAGGTGTGGAGGTGGATCAGAGTGTCAGAGGAGGACTCTGTAGAAGGACAGAGTGCCAGCAGGACAGTCCACATACACTGCTGCTCTGTTAGAGACAGAGGATGAGGAGGAGGAGGAGAAGGAGGAGGAGATGGATGTTTGTCCGTTATTGTGCCAGACACACTGAGGACCATCATCAGAGCAGTCCAGACTCCAGGACTGATCATTGTGCCCAAACACACAGTCTCTACTGCGTCCTTTCCTTCTGGTTCTTCTGTAACCCAATGATATATAAACGTCTCCTCTCCACTCGACCTCCCAGTAACAGCGACCAGTCAAACCATTTCTACACAGCAGCTGATGATAATGATCAAATCTGTCTGGATGATCAGGATATGACTGAATGTCCCTCACATGTGTCACCTTCCTGTTGTTGTCAGACAGTTGGAGGTTTGTGTGAACTGTGTTTGTGTCAATAGTGAGTTGACAGGAATCTGATGGAGAGAACAAACACAATCCAGCTGCAGTTATTGATCCATCATCTGTTCATTGATTGACACTTTGATGATGACTCCTGACATCAGAGATGTGAATGAGTGATGTGACAGTTTGATTTCATGAATCACATTAAAACACACTTACACTTCCTCAGACCTGGTCTCAACCATCGGACTCCAGCAGGCTCCACCCTGAAAGGAGGAGGGGGGTCAGACCAGCACAGTCTCTTTAGCAGCATGCATGGATATTACATGGCTCTTATACACATGTTAGGGGTGTCCAAATTCATAGGCTGCATCCTCCTGAGGCCGCATTTGTAGGCCAATTACGTCACAGCAAAGAAGGCTGTCCAAATATATAGACTCCTCCTAATGCAGCTGACAGATTTGAAGGATGGGTCAGGTGTATCATTCGTAGCCCACCATATCCCAGAATTCATAGCGTAGCCTTGCCAATTCCAGTTTCCAACAATGGCGGCAGCAAACTAGTTTTAGTATTACTCTCATTTCTCTTTCTGGGTCACAAAATAAACTTTTAAGATATTTTCAGGTGAGAATTTAGCTGTGTAAGCTTCAAATACCTGCTCGGTTTATGAAGACATCACATATTTACAAAGGTGCTCTGATGTTTTCAGAGACGTCTTTTACCCACCAGCTTGAAAGCTCACTAGAGCTGGCGAGAACAGCGAACTACCGGCACATTGTTTTCAAACCCTTCGTTTTGCTACTCAGGTTAAACATGATATATAAAACACTTAGATAACTTAAAAAATGTTATTGTTCGGCTTTTTTCAGTGCTTTATTTGTTTGTGAGTAAATCGGTTTGGCTGAGATTACAGCTGAATAAATGTCAAACGGAAAACTGATCAAACAGAAGTGTGGCATGATCGAGAATTTACGCCAGTGTCCTGTTATATTTTGGAAAGCAAGTAGGAGACGGCTGAGTTTATTAAACTCCACCGAGACAGCTGGTGGCTTAAAAATCTGAAGGCTAGACTGTCCTATTTCACAGCCACTCACTTCCAGCCTACCTGGCCTCCTGAGGACCCGGTCCACATAGACTGCGAAGGCCAGGTTCTCAGGAGGATGCAGCCTATTAAATTGGACACCCACACCGTTAGACACTGATAAAGGAACAGTCCAACCTTTTCAAAAATACACTTCAATCCTGATCCTTTTGTTATATTAAAAAAAGCCTAACGAACCCAAATATACAAGACTCTTCAAAAAGGGTAAGAAAAGGAAATGTGGATGTCAAATTACCTAAGACTGAAGAGAAGAGGACAGAGCTCATTACTACAGCCATATTATTTGATGCCTCTCTGACTTCTATTTGGAATATTTGGAAAAAGAACTCCAGTCTGCAGCCCTGATGAACTTAAAACCAATTTTCTCACTGCGTTGTACCTGTTTTTCAGCACTGTCTGTTCTTTTTGTTTTGATATATGGGTATATATACATGGGTGTATGTATATAACAGTGTGCTTGTGCGTGTGTGTATACATGGTGGGCATGTATTATTTAACTATTTTTTGTATACTTTGCATGTGAAAAATATAAGAAAAAGAAAACAACAAACAACAAATAACAAACAACAAAGAAACTTATGTGCCTAAAAGAAATTATTTATATTCATAAGACATTATAAACTTTATATATCAGAGCACTCAAAATTAACGCATTAATGCAAATTAATCAGCCATCACGGTGAGCATGATTAAAAAACTTTTAACGCAATTAACACATTGGAGAGGGA
>NW_027052170.1:0-16326 GCF_036321145.2 Pelmatolapia mariae | reverse complement strand
TGCTAGCTGTTGGTGAACAGGTGGGGCCATGAGAACATAACTTATGGCTCTCGGATGAACAAGGCTGTGGTGGCTTTTCTCCGTGAGGAGCGGTTGGTTCACCTGTTAGTTGAAAGGGGGATCGTTCTGGATGATTTGTTTGTGGCTGTTTCGCCACTGTTTGTGCCATCTACGCGGGTCACCGTGTCCGGTGTCCCGCCGTTCATCCCGAATGACCTACTTGAAAAGGAACTGACCCGCTTTGGAAAGTTTGCTAACGGGTTTAGGGTTGTTCGTCTTGGCTGCAAAGACGCCAGACTGCAGCACGTTCAGTCGCTAAGAAGGCAGGCCTTCATGTACCTGAACAATCCTTCGCAGACACTGGAAGTGTCGTTTAAAGTACGGTATGAAAACGGCTTATATACTGTTTACGCCAGTGCAGGTAGCATGTGCTTGTTTATAGTTGATGTTCCATCCAAGAGGGTTTTAAGCTTCACTGGTGAGAGTGTCCAGGTGATACATGTTGAGGGAAGATGAGAACATAGCAGGTTAATTGCATGCATGCTTACAATACACATATTAATCTAGTAGCAGGCCTGAGCAAAGGCCCAAGTGTCTTCTGCTTCTTATTTGAGACTTGCTGTAATTCTGTCTACTTAGAGATTGATGACGAGGGTCCATTATTAACTTTCAGGGACCCTGGAGCTTGAAGTTTATTACCTTAAAAGGTAACTGATATAGAAAGGAGAAGTTATATGTCTGTTTATAGTTATTAAGATGTACATGATGTACCCTTGTCTGTAAACAATGTATTTTTGAACTGTATTTGACGTGTACGTGGGGGCGTGATCCTCTATGCTATAAAACCAGAACCCAGTGTATTTTTATCAGAGCAAACAAGCCATATGCTGATGATTGTTCTCCGGTGTCAATAAACTCATCGTCTGATTGCACTTTTCTGGAGCCTCCGTCGTTTGTTTTCTGGTCTGCAGTTGATCGATCTCGCTTCAAGTGTTAGGTTAAGGCTGTGTGCAGGCAGGAGTGGTGGTAAGGAGGACCCAAAGTGCAGACTCCGGAAACAGACGTGAACTCAAAACAGCTTTAATGCTGAACTCAAAAGTATAACAAAACTAGGAATACAAAATACACTTACACAGACAGAACACACAGCAAGTTAAGGGTAGATCGCGACCAGTGTTGGGAAGGTTACATTTAAAATGTATTCCACTACAGATTACTGAATACATGCCCCAAAATGTATTCTGTAACGTATTCCGTTATGTTACTCAATGAGAGTAACGTATTCTGAATACTTTGGATTACTTAATATATTATCATGCTGTTTACAACTACGTGAATGTACTATTGCTGTGATTTATTACTGTTACTGAAGGTCCGTGGCTCCGAAACGTAGTAAAGGGACCTCTGGCTAATACGTCGGGTTCCGTGTCGGGCTGGTAGCCGAAAACTAGCTTTACTTTGTTGTCTGGGTCAACTTTGCTTGCTGGAGACAGAGAGAGGCGTTGAAAGGCTGCTCCAACGGAACTTATTTTTTCCGGAGGAAAACACGAACACAGTGTACAGTTGAGTCTTAATAGCTTACTTACAACTGGGCTGGTCAGGCACTCTTCTTGGCTGCTGTGGTTATTATTATATTTACATGCTTCCAGCTCCCGTTTTTGCTCCATGAAAGCTCGGACTTTTCCTTTATCTCCCTCCCTCGCTCACAGACACATAACGGGTATGGTAGTCCATTCTCTCTGCAGCACGTACTACACTGCCCATCAGGTTACATTCTTTAGAGCTATGCCTGTAGCATTCTGTCTATTAGCTTAGCACAACAACAACAACAAAAAGGCGCTCTCTCACCCAGGAAACACGCAGAGAGAGAGCGCGTCACCCTGTAACCATGGCAACCGTAACGCTGCCGCCTGGAACAACAGAACGTAGCTGTCAAACAAACCCAAACAATCCTGACCCGCGACAATATGAAACAGGGAAGTACCGCCGTGTAATCCATTTATTTCAACAAAGTAACTGTATTCTGAATACCACCTTTTTAAACGGTAACTGTAAGGGAATACAGTTACTCATATTTTGTATTCTAAATACGTAACGGCGGTACATGTATTCCGTTACTCCCCAACACTGATTGCGACACAGACCAAAGAGAACACAGGGCTTAAATACACAGAGGGAGCAATCAGGAAATGGGAGACAGGAGGGAAACACAGCTGGGGCAAATCAGGGCTAACGAGACAAGAGAAGCAAAACCAGATGCACTAACATGAAACATGGACTTTCAAAGTAAAACAGGAAACATAACACAGAGACGCGAACTTAACAAGGGGATACAGCCGACAGGTGAGACAGAGCAACTATAGAACACAGAGGCATAAACCATAAGACAGAACTCTAAAGAAACCAAAGACTAGAAATGATAAATAATATAATGAACTCAAAACCTCAAGGTCAACGACCCAGGCATCCTAACAAGGAGAGCCTCATCCACCTTCGGGCTCACTTTTGTCTACAATCATTCTTCAGAATGATTTGACTGATGTATGGAGGAAGCTCCATCCCACAACTAGACAGTATACGTATGTAAACGTTTCTGAGAGCAATGTGAGGGCAGCTAGGCTTGATAGATTATATATCAACCAGATGTATAATAATAGACTAGTTAAAGCAGAGATTTCACCTGTTGGTTTTTCTGATCATCATTTGGTGACTGCAGATATTTCTTTATTGATGCATTCTAACATCTGTTCGCACTGGCGCTTTAACGTGCAGCTGATTCATGACAAGGAGTTCTGTCAACCTTTTTCTGACTTCTGGTGCCACTGGAAACTAAGGAAAACAGACTTTTGCAATTTAGCTCAATGGTGGGAGGTGGGGAAATCACAGATTAAGCTTTTTTGTCAACAATACACATCACATGCAACAGCCACTGTTAAGGGCTGCTTTGCGGACTTGGAACGAGAGCTCAAGAGGCTAGAGACTGAGATTCTAAGTGGGACAGATAATACAAATAATACCTGGGACAGTAGGAGGAAGGCTTTGGCCAAGTTTCTTCACGAAAGAGCAAAGGGTGCTCTTATAAGGACTCGGATTTCTACTATTAAGGAAATAGATGCCCCGACGAGGTTCTTTTTTAAGTTGGAGAAAAAGGTTCGAGAGTCACACCAAATGTTGCACCTAAGGCTTCCAAATGGGAAGGTGACATCTGACTCAGTGGAAATGAGGAAGCTCGCCACTGACTTTTATGCCAGCCTCTTTAGTGCTGACACGTGTGACCCTGAATGTGTGACGAAGATGCTGGTGGGGCTGCCACGGCTGGATGAGGCTGAATCGGCTGTGTTGGAGTCTGCTATTTCTTTTGAGGAGATGTCTTCAGCGGTTCAACAACTCAACGGTGGTCGGTCATCAGGAGTTGATGGTCTTCCTGCGGAATTTTACCAGAAATTCTGGTCGCTGCTAGGAGAGGACATTCATGAAGTTTTCACATTCTGTATGACCACTGGGATCTTGCCAACAAGTTGCACGAGAGCAGTTTTGACTTTACTGCCAAAGAAAGGGGACCTGGGCTTGCTCAAAAATTGGAGGCTTGTCTCTTTGCTTTGTACAGACTACAAGATTCTTGCAAAATGTCTTTCTAACAGGTTTAAGACCTGTATTGACATGATTGTTGATGTGGATCAAGCATACTGTGTCCCTGACAGAACTATTATGGACAACTTGTTTTTAATTCGAGACATTATTGATTTGGCTAAGCTCAAGGACTTGGATGTGGGGTTTTTATCTCTGGATCAAGAGAAGGCCTTTGATAGAGTTGATCACCACTATTTGTTTAAAACTTTAGAAGCTTTTGGGATTGGGAACATTTTCATTTCTTGGATCACATTGTTGTATTCAAACGCTGCTGTCATGTTAAAGGTGGGGGGAGGGTTGAGTCGGCCTGTTCCAGCTCAGAGGGGCATCAGGCAGGGATGCCCTCTTTCTGGTATGTTGTATACGCTGGCCATTGAACCCCTTTTACACCATCTTAGACAGGGACTCTCAGGTTTTACCTTTGACGGAGCAGGAAGTCCAGTAAAATTGTCAGCTTATGCTGATGATGTTACGGTTTTTATAACCAGTCAAAGTGATATTAACACACTCAGACAGACACTGGACTTATATGAGCGAGCATCCTCCGCAAAGGTTAACTGGTCAAAGTGTGAAGGTTTCATTTTGGGAGGGTGGGTTGATAAAGGGCAGCCAGTGTTACCGGCAGAATTACAGTGGAACAGGGAGGGCCTGAAGTGTTTGGGGGTGTTTTTGGGAACTGATGCTTTTCAGGGGAAGAACTGGGAGGGTGTTGTTGAAAAAATTGCTGCCCGGTTGTCTCGATGGACTTGGGTCCTGCCACAGTTGTCTTATAGGGGAAGGACTTTGGTTGTTAACAACTTGGCCGCTTCTGTACTCTGGCACCGTGCCACTGTTGTTGAACCTCCAGCCTCTCTTCTCAAGGAAATACAAAAAAGACTGGTTAATTTCTTTTGGGGAAGGTTTCACTGGATCAGGTCTGCTGTGCTGTCTCTACCTGTGTCAGAGGGGGGTCAGGGTTTGATTGACCTTCGAAGCCGTGTCACAGCGTTCCGTCTTCAGACAGCACAGCGTTATCTTTATCAAAGACAACAACCACCCTGGTTCAAGACTGCATCTACGCTGCTTCACAGAATAAGGGACCTTACATATGACAAGCACCTGTTTCTTATAGACTTAACTGGCATGGAGCTTTCGCAGACCTCTGTTTTTTACCAGTCTGTTTTGACTGCTTGGAAGACTGTTTTTAAAGTGCAGAGAGACTGTTCTCAATTTTACGGTGATGTTGGTGAGGAGCCTCTTTTTTAAAATCCCTTGGTGCCAAGTAGGATGCTCAGCACTGCTAGTGTGCAGAGGTTCCTCGTAAATGCTGGTCTGGCGGGCCTGAGGACGGCAGGGCAGTGGAAAACGGCTGCCGAGTTGGCTCAGGAGACTGGGATCAGGTCTCTGCGCTTTCTGAAGAAGCTGGTGGAAGAAGTCATGGGTGTTCTTCCTGGACTCGTGAGGGCTGCACCGGGGACTCGCTCTGCAGGTGGTCAACCAAGTTCAGCTGTTGGGGAGCAGGATGAGGAGGGAGGCTCTCTTCTTTCCTTTCGAACACCTGTTCTGGGTGACCTGTCAACGATTTCGAAGAAGTCTATGTATGAGGTTGCTGTGAAGGTGCTGAATAGGGGATTGTTGGCTGGTGTTCTGGAGTCGAGGTGGTCAGGTGTGTTGGCTCCGGGGTCATCTCCGAGGGGCAGCTGGAGGTCCCTGTACAAACCTCCCATAGAGAAACGCAGTGCGGATCTCCAGTGGAGAATAGTGCATGGGGCCGTGGCTACGAACAGACACGTGGCACATATGGATCCACGAACAGGGACCCACTGTCTTTTCTGTCTGACTGAGGAAACACTGCAGCACCTGTGGCTAGGCTGTTCCAGGCTAGCTGGCCTTTTTTCATTGCTGCGGCAGTGGCTTGCTGGCCTTGGGAGTGTTTTGGAGGAGGGTCTCTTTATCCTGGGTCGAGGTACTCTGCAGCGCAGCGTAGGAAGGTTTGCTTGATTAATTTTTTAATAGGTCAGGCGAAGATGAGTATATGGCTCACAAGGAGGAACAAAATGAAGGGAACAGGATCTGTTAATTTAGAACTTATGTTTAAAGGGTTAGTAGGTGCACGTTTGAAAGTAGAGTTTGTTTATTACAAGATGGTGTCCAACATTGAAGAGTTTGTCTCTATTTGGGGCATTGATGGAGTTTTGTGTAAAATAACTGATGATAATTTAGTTTTGAATTTTTGAAAAGAGCCGAATGGAGTGTTTTCTGGTTTTGTTTTGTTTTCTGTGTTTATTGTATTTGGGTGGGGTTGATGGTGGGAGGGGAGGGTTGTTCATATGTTGATTTGGCATTCATTTTTCAGCTATGGTTGTGAGTTGAAGTATTGATATAATAAAGGTGTGTTAAAGGTCTCTTCTCTTCTCTTCTCTTCTCTTCTCAGACTGATGAAGTAGCATCTCCCAACTCTACGACAGATGCATCATCTGATGTGCAAACAGCATTGTGAAGGACAATTTCCACCCCTCACATGCACTGTTCTCCCTCCTTCTATTTTGCAGATGGTTTTGCAGCATCAAATCTGTACAGAACAATACTCCCCAAAAGACTCAAAAACCTCCACAAACCCACTACAAACTGGACCTGGGAACAATATGCTTATTTGCACACTCAGTCACATGGTTACCGAAACTATCTACATAATGCTATATTTGCACATGTTGTCTTTCTCCTGTCTCGTCTACAATATCCTGACAATAACGTGAACCTGGTATTAAATACCTACTGCACAATCCACTTCATGTCTCTGTCCTGTCTTTGTGTTTTGTACATAGATATAGTTAGTAATAGTACCTCTGTAGCTCTTAATTTTACCCAAATTTAGTGAGTTATTATTTATTTGTAATTCCTAGTTTTATATGTCTTAGAGATATATTTTTTATATTCTTATAAATGCACAATGGGGGACTTAAGCTGAAACAGCATTTTGGTATGCTGTATACTGTGTATGTTGTTGTGTTGACAATAAAGACCTTGAATCTTGAATCCTGATAAATGTTGGGTCTGTGTTTCCACAAGCCCCGCTAGTTTAGAAACTTATTCTCGTTAACGACAAAAACAAG
Organism: Pelmatolapia mariae; assembly: GCF_036321145.2. Taxonomy (NCBI): domain Eukaryota; kingdom Metazoa; phylum Chordata; class Actinopteri; order Cichliformes; family Cichlidae; genus Pelmatolapia; species Pelmatolapia mariae. The sequence goes on along the minus strand of NW_027052170.1, from coordinate 9,604 downwards.
ACGAACATATTTTACTTGCTAGCAAGGGAGGCCCCAGCCGGTGTCTCAGAAAGCACTCTGAATCCTACCGCAGACTGACCCCGATACAAAGGACTTCTTGTCATACATGTGCAGTTGCTTGGGCTCTACGTACAGCGGACAGCAGATTCTTCATTACACTTTTCAAAACAGCAACATCCATACTCAAAGAATACTCACTGTTGACCCCTGTACTCCTTTGTTTTACTAAATTCAACATTTTCCAATAAAGATTTTGCAGCTTTTTGTTTTTCTATTTCCCTGTAACAACCTCCAGGATGATTTTATTTAGGATGACATTGTTGTGGATTCTATTTTTTATGATTTCTGCTTTTAGACTGAGGGTATCTAATACACACATTGTCACTGTGTTTTGTACTAGCAGCTGTTAAAAGAGCACACAGAGGGCTCTGCTTTCACTTTGGCAAGTCTGTTTTTATTATGTCTCAGGGTCCGGACTGTTGAACACTTTAACGTACTGCTGATGCTTCACATCACAGTCTTTATGATGTAAAACATGTTCTCTCATTAACAGATGTCTGAGCTGTCACTTGTTATGAAAATGGACAAAGCCTCGGTTCAAGCTTGCTCTTCTTTCTCTTCTATTACCAGTGATCATTCACAGGGACCATGAAAGATTTGTCATATTGTCCCCATAAACAACATGTTTTTATAGAACTCATTGTGACACAGAGATTTATATTCTTTCACAATGAGCATGAACTCAAAATCTTGTGATTTTCATATTTATAAAATATGAAAAAGAAGACTTTTATTACAATGTATGATCTACACCTCTTGTAAAAAAAAAAGCTGATTGGATGCATTTAAAACGCTCCTGTGCTACCTTTTATGAGCATACACACACACACACACACACACACTTTGTTGGATTTTATATGAACAGTCACATGAAATTCATTCCAAAATTTTGCATTTGCTTCAATTAAGATGTGTGTTAAATCTAAGATACCTTTCTTGTTCAAATTGTTTATTGACATAGTAAAGATGTAATCAGTAATTATGAACAAAATAAAGTGGATTTCATCATCTGCAGGTTGTGAAAAAATGGTGACATATTAAAAACAATTGCAATTGCATATCCAGAGGAGATATTTTCGGACAACAAATGAGTCACATTTTAAACACAGTTTGAATAATCAGCACTGACAGACATTAAGTGAGCTTTACAAACTCAATGATGGATGACAACCTGGTGATGAGTGATGGTGGAAGCTGAGCTTGAAGACATGTGAATGCTACACACAAAAAGTCTTTGACAGATTTTTAAGATCATGTCAGCGTCAGACCGATCCAGCGATATTCATCAGTACAGGCAGCGTTATGTTATATTCTCAAAAATCATTCATGTTTCTGTCACAGAGTGGTGACCTGTCCATGTGCACCTCTGCTGTCATATTTGGATATTAGAAACTTCCTCTTTTTGCTTGTTGGACAGACCAGTGTTTCTTCTTTCCATAGCTTAATGTAAATGACTCCCTATGTAACTGATAAGTACACTGTGTCTTTGAGTCAGTGAGGAAATCCTGTATCTTAATATTCAAATACTGAGTACAAAGAGAGTGTGTGTTAGTACAGATAGTTATTTACTGCAGAGCTGTCTGCATGAACACCAGAGAAGAACCAGATGTAAGTTTCAAACCTGCAGGCCCATTTCATGTTTGTGGGTACAGAGGTGCTGTGTGGACCACATTTGAACTGTTGCTTCTTTCTTCATGGACAATTTTAAACAGATGATCATTTATTAAGAACAATCACATATTTCTTACAGCAGTGTGTGATAAACTAGATATCTGTGTTTAATATAAAGTGCTGTGTGTCCATCAAACAGTGAAGAGCTGCTGGATTCATTGTTTCCTCCAAATGAAAGAAAAGTCATTTTCATGTGACAGAGCGACGATGCAGTGGAGTCTGTTTCTGCTTCTTCTGATGGGTGAGTGATCATTTTACCAGGGCTCCTGATTGTTCCACCTAAAATCCTTTAGTTTGATCAGGACTCATTAAACAAATGAACTCTTACTGAGAAAATCAAGGATTCACCTGTAAACTGGACAGTTTGATGGGAACATGAGTTTCCTGCTTGTATCAGCAGATATTCAACAGTATTTCTTCTGTTTTAGGTCAGTGTGTCTTCATCACATGTCACCTGCATGAGTACCACTTTATTAAAGAACAGATGAGCTGGGATGAAGCACGGGCATACTGCAGAGAGAAATACACAGACCTGGCCAAAGTGTTTGACCTGACAGACATGAGAAGACTTCAAGACTCTGCACAGAATCAAACAGAAGCCTGGATTGGACTGTACAGCGAGCCAGGAGGAGACAACAGGAGGTGGCACTGGTCTCTGCCGGGGGAGGAATACACTGAAAATAAGAGCTGTTGGGAAGATGAAGAGCCAAATGATTATGATGGCACCCCTGAGAACTGTGTGAGGACAAGAGATAAGTGGGTAGATGTTCCATGTACTAACATGCATCAGTTCATCTGCTATGATGGTGAGAATATGTGGACAGTAATATGATAAAATAATATTTAATAATGTTATAATCTAGTTCATAATCTGTGTTATATCATATGTTATGTTATATATCATATGTTCCTGAATGAGACAGTTTTAGGAATGAGACAAATTAGTTGATAAAGATGTTTTGGATTTTTTCTGTTGACTCGACAGAAACGATGAAAGACAACAAAATGTTTCATTTGAATGAGATGTCTGTGACCTGGACTCAGGCTCAGAACTACTGCAGACAGCATCACACCGACCTGGCCAGTGGACTCGATCAGATATACAGTGAAGAGTTTAAGAAGCTGCAGAAGTCTAAAGACCCTACAATGAACTTGTGGATCGGCCTGTTCAGAGACAGCTGGAGGTGGTCAGATGGGAGTAACTTCTCCTTCAGATACTGGGACATGGACTCATTCAATGATGGACTAAACAACAGGACATGTGCTACGACTCTGTTAGAGAGATCAGGAAGATGGAGCTCTGCTGGATGTGACCAAAGAAAGCCTTTCTTCTGCTATGATGGTGAGTTTAGACAGATTTATCTCAGCTGTTTGTCCAATAGATGAACAGCTGGAATCACTGAGAGGATTTAGGTCAGTATGTTTCTTCAGCCACTTATTTCTGCATGTATGTTGAACTTCTGTCAGAGGTGAAGATGTTTAGCTGATGGTTGGAACAGAGATTTGTCTGTAGAGCGACTGATTCATCTGAAGAATCACTGAAATGTTTTCTTTTGTTCTTCCAGTGAAACTGGACCAAACATCCAGATTGAATTTGTTCTTAGATAATCTGATTCTGATCAGGGAAAACAAAACCTGGGAGGAAGCCTTGAATTACTGCAGACAGAAACACAATGACCTGGTTTCAATCAGCAACCCTGAGGAGCAGCGATGGGTCCAGGAAAGAGCCAAAAATGCTTCGACTCCTTTCATGTGGCTGGGACTGCGCTACTCCTGCTTTCTGGATTTGTGGTTCTGGGTCGGTGACAAGCTAGTGTGCTATGAGAGGTGGGCTTCAAGGGGAAAGACTGAAGACTGTGACATGTCTGCAGCCATGACCACAGGAGGGCAGCACGAGTGGGTCAGTCAGAGGAAAAATGAGACATTTAATTTTATTTGTATAAAACACTGAGGTTTAAACCTAAAGTCACTTCTTAGCTGCACATGTAGATTTTCTGGGGTGAACTCTGTGTTTCTGCTCAGTGTTTACAGTCTCTGGGTTTGAAATGGGAGAAGAATGACCAACAGATTATTACCTGCAGGTTAGATATTTGCAGAGAGCAGTCTGTGTTTCATTTCCTCTCCTTTACCAGAGTCAGGAACATCTTGGTTTCTTCCTTCATTGTTGCTGGATTGGTTCATTATTAAACTGTAGCAGGATATTTGTTTTGATTGAGTTCAGATATGTTGATGGTTTGAATATTTCTGCTTCATGTGCTGTAAATCTTTGTATCACACTATTGTATCCTCAGCTTGAATCCCAATGCCTGTGACTAAAAGCAGGTAAAACCATGTTTGTGTCATGACTCCATATGAGCTCTATAATCTGATCATGTTTGTTCATGAAGACAAATAAACCTTCATTTAACCAAGTCTGTCACTGTTACAGCTTTCACAAGAACAAATACAAACAGCACCACATAATGGTAAAACCAGCATAGTAAACATGTAGCTCCATGGCATTTCCATAAAGATAGATGTGCAGAAACTGTCAATGAGTCTTTCACATTACCGTGGAGGTGTTTTTGGTCTTGTCTATTTTAAAGAATTGTTTGAATTTGGTCACAACGGAAGTTTTTATTAACTTCATCCTAAAGCAAATTGACCTGTTTCAATCTGATTTAGCTGAGCAGTGGTTTTCTCGACTTAAATATAAATCCTACTTTTTCAACTGTAAATAAATGGCTTTTTGGCAGAAATTCTGTGTCAATTCTAAATAGAGATGGACCGATCGGATATTATGTATCGGTATCGGTCCGATACTGACTTAAATTCCTGGATCGGATATCGGAGAGAAATAAAAAATGTAATATCACTAAATATAAAAAAACACCTCACAAAACTTGCGACATGGCGTAACTCGGCTCAGCAGTGCGCATCACGTGATAGAGCGGCTGTGTGTATTTGTAGCCTCGCTACCAACCCGGCATTTCCTCTCCGAAGAAGTGATAACAGAGAGAAGTAAAGCAAGTGTGTAAGTTCATCTCTGAATGTTTGTAAAGCATTCCCACGTTAAGCCTAACAACCGATATATGGGGCGAGTGCCTCTCTCTCTCTCTCCCTCTCCTGCTGCTACTTCAGTCATGAAACCGATCAATGATCAGCTGATCGGCTTTTCTGTCGCGAGTCCGTCTCTCTTCTTTGTTTATCGCCTACTTCGCGCCAGAAAGAGGAAACCAGCGGCTGAACAACAGCCGCACGTTTAACCTTGACAAGCTGTTGTTAGAATTTATTTAATATTACTTTCTAGACCAGGATCTTTTTCTACGTAGCTGACGGCTGGTAACTGTGCAGGGGCGGATCTAGCAAAGTTTAGCCAGGGGGGCCAATAGGGCATGAACTGGGGAAAGGGGGCACAAAGACATACTTTTCTTTCTTATTCTCATTTAAAATGTCTAGCTTTTAATAAATAATTATCCGAATCTTACACCCAAAGTTTTAATCTTATGTAAAATGTATAGAAGTCCATTACTGTATATAGTAACTGTTAAGTCTAACATACCCTAGTAAGCTATAGTACTTTTCCTTTGGGAAGATACCATCTGTGCAGTCTGCAATTCTGTTGAAGAAAGATGTTGAATCTATTTAATTATTCTTGAAAAATAATTGATTTCTGTGCATTTTTTTCACCCTGCATCAAATTAAAGTTGATTACGTCAATTAAGCATCATGAGGTGGAGGGTGGGTGGTTCCCTATTTTTTATTTATTTATTTTTTCGCTGGGAGTTTTAGAACCCTATTAGTTAGGTTGCTTACTCTTTAAAATACCAGAATAGGGAGGATGGAGTAGGTTTAAATTGATTAGATTGATAAAAAAGCAGCAAGATATTTAAAAAAAAAGGTTTTATTGATTAAAAAACACTATATCGGATTCATATCTATTCTACCCTCACTGCTATACTGGATACAGTTATGCAGATAGATAAACTCCTCAACAACTGACAGGTGTATCGTCCCTTTTATTGACGCTGCCTTCAATTATCAACAGAGTGAAACTACAAACAGAAGAAAATAAGCAATATTCAGTCTATATATTCACACAATAATGCAAATCAGTTGACTAAACTAGCTAACATTGGAAAGAAACTAAATCTGAATACTGTACACCTTTAACCATAAAAGTGCATAAATAATAGCAAATATAGTTGCATTAACTCTTGTTCAACTTAAATACTCACAAGCGATGCTTTCTGTAAAACAACGAAGAGGATGGATGCAGATGTTTATCAGCATAACATGCTGAGTCAGTGGCTGTGTCCAAATTCAGGGGAAGGATGCTTAAAATGCCATATTTGGAGGGAATGACGTCACAGCGACGCGACGAGGGCTGTCCGAATTCAAAGAGCACTCAAAATGTGGCGACAAATGTGTCCTACTTTTCCGCGAATTTGAGGGTTAGTCGTGTCCGAATTCAGGGAAGGATGCTTCAATGCCATATTTGGAGGCAATGACGTCACGGCGATGCGACGAAGGCTGTCCGAATTCAAAGAGCACTCAAAATGTGGCAACAAATGCGTCCTGCTTTGCCCTGAATTCTAAGGATGGTCCAATGTATCCTTCATGTCCTACTATATCCCAGGATTCATTGCGGGTCATAGAGGAGATTTGTTTCTGATAACGATTGTGGTCGAAGCAGGGGAGGAAAACACTTTCAAATGTAAGTATATGAAAATCTGGTTGTACAAAAGTTAAATTGTTTTAGCGGTCGTTTTGTTAAGCTTTGGGCATCTGCATAGACATGTTTCTTTTCTTTAACACTAGAAGTCCCAGAGAGCAGCCATTTGGCTTTTCTACCTTTAAAACCTGCCATCCAGCCAAATGGCTGGTAGGCTTTTAGCTAATATCCTTAATCACCTGTGAACCACTGCTTTTGTTATGTAAATAAGGTGGGGCCATGCTGAACCACTTGGAGTGGTTAGTTTCCTGAGCCACAAGGAAACTTGTGTTCCAGTTTGCCGTCTTAGGGAGAAATCAACACACATGGGTGTATTTCCTTTGTTGCTGAGATTTATTGATAAAAACAGTACAAAAAAAAGAACAAAAAAACAACCATTTGTACACATATTTACAAACAATAATAAAAAGTGAATGAGTACGTTTCAACATTTTCAGCAATCACTTACAATCCTGGCACTGCCATGGTATCTGTAGTCTGCATTTACCACATGTGTATCTGTAGCAGTGAACGCATCGCACAGTGGCATGATTGTTCTTGCATTTGTGTTTGACCTGACACGTGGCTCTTTTTCCAGGGCTAGGTGTGGAGGGTTGTGTCTGTAGCAACTGTTCTTTTCTTGCCTTCCCTTCTTCCCAGCTATATGACAGTTAGCCAACTCTTTTGCAAGCTCCACCAGGAAGTCCACCCGTCTTTCCTGCGTCCCGGTGCATGCTTGATACAGCACATGTGCATTCAGTGCTGCCATGTCAATCATGTTATAGAACACGGTAACTGGCCAGCGCCGTGTTCCTCTGTGGACCGTGTACTCCCGCACCATCTGGTCCATCACATCCACGCCACACTTTGTGGTGTTGTAAAGGGTGACAGTGTTTGGCTTCCTTTTGGTGGTGTTATCAGTCTGAACCACGCTGTGCATGCTGCTAAGAATATAGACTGTCTTCTTCCGTTTGGCCGCATACGCCGTCAGCGTGGCAGCAGTGGTTGAAAACACCTAAGAAGTACGATAAATTGTTATTTACATAGCACTTTTACACACAATGAAACACATAAACATAGAACCATAAAAGACCTGCAACATACCTGAGTGGTGAATTCATTGTGATCTGTGTGTCTAGCTGATTGAGGAATTTCCCGGCGAATCTTGTTGACTGTGCCAAGGATGGTGGTTTTCCGTCTAAGAAGTTTTTGCGCAAGTGAAAGCGATGTGAAGAAATTGTCTGTGGTAACATTTCTGCCCTTGTCTAGGAATGGTTCAATCAGCCTCATCACTACATTTTCAGACAGTCTCTCCCATTTGGGACGATTGGGGTCCTTGCCAAAATATGGGAGGACATTGCAAATGTACTTGGATTTTAGGTCGCAAGACACCCAAAACTTGATCCCAAACTTGTCAGGTTTACTTGCAATATACTGCAGGAAACAGCACCGAGTCACAAGGGTTGACTTCACTCAGGATCATTTCCAAGGCCTGCTGAGTGGTGAGTCTTCTCTGCATTTTCTTTCCTTGGAGAGGAGGATCGTACACCACAGAATTCTTCAGGGCAATGAAGGATTGGGCTAAGTGCAGTGAGATTGTATGCACCTCAACGCGCTTGGCACACTTCCCTGCACATGTCCCTTCACACTTCCTGTAACTGGGAAAATCCTGGTCATGTGATCGAACAGAAAGTGCTAGTCAAACATCAAAGCCATCAATCAAATTCACATTGGTAAGTGACACAAGGTGTTATGGAGTAACTCTCTCATCAAGTCTTAAAAAAATAAAACTGAAAAATACAATAAAAAATAAAGAAAGAATAAAAAAAAATATCCCTCCAGATCTTTACACCCAACACCAACAAATCCATCCTTGAATGGCCTACTGCAAATTAATGGGCAAAATAAAGTAAGAATAAAATAAATCCTCTCAATATAGCCAATAATTGCAAAACTAAAAAGGGTTAGCATAGTAGTTAAAAAAAAAAACAATTCACCATGTCTTTTTCAATTCTTAAGCTAATTTGCAGAACACAACAGATTTTGTCTTGTTTTAAGGTTGTTTGTTTTGCAAGGAACTGAACTGTTTGCAAGTGCATAGCTCCACTCTCCTCAGTCCACTTTATGACAACCGTCTCCTACTTTCCTTACTAAAAACTAGAGATTTATCCATATCCACGTTATTTGTTTTAGACTTCTCATGGGCCAAGATAACCAAATTCCTCTTTCGTTTATGTAATGAAAGTGAAAGAATTTTACTAAAATTATTGTGATAGCATGACTATGTGAAACGAGGAACCTGGTGACTGCAGAATTGAAAAATAGGGCGGGTCTGAATGACACAGGTCCTCTAGTGTGGCAGACAGGCTCACAGAGAGAAACATTTCTCTACCAAACTGAAACTGTGAGAAGAACAATGTATTAGTCTCCCACTGACTGTACACATATAGATGTATTTTTGAGTTCTTATCTCACAAGTTGCTGTGATTTTGATGACAGAGATTTGAAGTTTCATTTTGCTCTGCACTGCCTACTAGGAAACCTGACACTGGTTCTCTGCTGAGTGCTGCCACAAACAGACCACGAAGGGAAAGAGGTGCGGACTGGAACTTCTTGAGGTTATCGCTGCTAATACTATTTTATTTTCTAAAAGAGAGGATTCAAGACTTCAACAACAAAGTCAAGGAGGTGAGACTCAAACTGGCGCCGGTTGTCTTAAATTGGGGTCTAGGTTGGTGCATAGTGAGCAAAACTGGCAAAATCATAAATTTGCATTTTCTACAACCTTTTTTATCATCAAGTAGTCGGTGTTTAAGAAGTAAGAAAGGCTATTATTTAAAAATGTTGAGTGACTTAAAAGTCACTCACTCAGTCAAACATTTTATTTTTACAAATTGCAACAAATGTTGCACAGTTTTGTCAATATATTTTAAGTTGCTAAAAGAGGACTGGACTGATTCTACTCTAGGTACAATAACACAGTCATAAAATATTTATAGTATTTATTCTCTAAGACCAACTTCAAGTCTGCCATGGTTCTGGGACTCACCAAATCACATCTGTACCATTGGCTTTTTGAAATTGGGAGGCTTAGTCCACATATTGATCTCAAGGCCACATTGATTTATGTTGTATTTCTTTTCTACATTTCTCCTTGTAGACTGGAGAGGAAACAAACAA